>NW_024097980.1:1447500-1501701 GCF_016545835.1 Crotalus tigris | reverse complement strand
TCTTCTTCTTCTTCTTCTTCTTCTTCTCCTTCTTCTTCTCCTCCTCCTCCTCTCCTCCTCCTCCTCCTCCTCCTCCTCCTCCTCCTCCTCCTCCTCCTTCTTCCCTCTGTTCATGCAGCCTAGCACTGTGTTGGCTTTTTGGGCAGCTGGCTCCTATTTAAGGGATTGTCTACTATGAGCGATCCTTGGAGCTGTCTGAGCTTGGTTGTTTTCCTGCACGGCCTTACCCAAACTAGGTAACATCATCAACTAATGATGTTACCTAGTTTGGGTAATGAAACATCTTCAAGGAAACAAGGAACCAGGCTCTCTCGATCTCTCCCTCCCTTGCAGTTACACATCAGTGTTTGCTAGTTCTTTCCAGATGCAGAGAGGAGGAGGAGGAGGAGATAGAAGGGAGGAAAGAAGAGAAGAGAAGAGAGGAGAGGAGAGGAGGAGGAAGGAAGAAGGAGGAAGGAGAAGGAAGAAGGGAGGAGGAGGAGGAGGAGGAATATGGGGTTCAGAATGCTCTTGCACAGGCCCAACTGGTGACTAGTATGAGGGGTCCAAACTGAATATCCAAAGTGCCCTCAGAAATGGTGCTTCCTCCCTCCCTCCCTCCCTTTTGTGTAATCCCTGGCCCTTCCCCCTTTGTCATTTTCCTTCCTGGCATGAAGAGAGAGTCTGATGAAGTTTGTCAGGGCTTGTTCTGTTGTATTTATGTATAATTAAACACCTAGAGCTGTGGGCTGTTTGGCAGCAACAGTGATGATGTAACCAGAAGAGGTTGGTGGGGCTGAAATATCTGATTTTCTTTCTTTCTTTCTTTCTTTCCTTCCTTCCTTCCTTCCTTCCTTCCTCCTCCTCCCCCTTTCTTCTCCTTCTCCCTCCTTCCTTCTTTCTCCTTATATTCTCCTCCTCCCCTTCCTTCCTTCCTTCCTTCCTTCCTTCCTTCCTTCCTTCCTTCCTTCCTTCCTCCTTCCTTCCTTTCTTCCTTCCTTCTCCTCTTTCTCTTCCTCCTCCTCTTCCTTCTCTTTCTCCTCCTCCTTCCCTCTCCTCCTCCACCTTCTCCTCCTCCTTCTCTCTCTCTTTCTCCTTCTCCTTCTCTTTCTCCTCCTCCTCCTTCTCCCTCCTCCTCCTCCTCCTCCTCGTTCTCTCTCTCCTTCTCCTTCTCCTTCATCTCCTTCTCCTTCTCCTGCGTCTCATTTTGAATTATATTTAACCCTTTTCTTCTCCTCCTCCTCCTTCTCTTTCTCCTTCCTTCTCCTTCTCCTCTTCCTCCTCTTCCTTTGTCCTGCTGCTCCTGCTCCTCTTCTTCTTCCTCCTCCTCCTCCCCCTCCCTCCCCTTCCTTCCTTCCTCCCTCCCTCCCTCCCTCCCTCCCTCTGTTTTCATTTTTACAGAAGCAATCAAAGTTTGTTCTTCAGAATTTCTGCAACACAACCTTGGGAAGCTGAGGGTGGGGTGCTCCCTTTGGGAGCAAAGAATGGTTTAGCAGGTTATGCAAATATGCAATTATGTCAAGGTCTGTTTGATGGAAAAGACAGAATAAGAAGAGACATTTTCTCTGAACTGATTAGAAGTTTCCGTGCTCTACTTTGGCCTCGTTTAGCACTTAGGATCCAGAAACACAAAGAAGTCTCCGTGTATGGGGGGGGGGCGTGTTCTTTGACCGGGATCGGTAAAGACGCAGCTGCTTTAAGGAGCTGCAGGTGCATCCACCACGGAGGCTGCGAAACACCTGTTTTTGGCTTCCAAAACAGAAGTTCTGTCCAGAACTGCTTGGAAGCATCCTCAACTGACCTCTGATAACAAAAACAGCAGAAAGCAATAAAGGTGTTTAAATAACCCAAATCTCTCACGTCTGCACGATTCTCACGAGGTGTTGATCTTCTCCTATGACGTCTTCTAAGAACATCACACTCTTGGGAGGTTTTAGGTCAGTGGTTCTCAACCTGTGGGTCGGGACCCCATTTGGGGTCGAACGACCATTTCACGGGGGTCGCCAAATAACGCAGTCCGCCATTCCCCCCCCCTTTTCCTTAGCTGTGCTAATCCCTTTTATTCTATTGGCTTTTGAAAGCCAATAGAAGAGACTCTCTGAAGCCGAGAAGGAAGAAGCTATGGTCAAGCAGCTTGGCTTAGTTGACCTGAATTCAGGGACCACCCAAAGGCATCACTTTCGCCTGCGAGAAACTTCTTTTGGGGTTGGCGACACCATGTAGAAGCAAGAGGAACTAGTAATTGCAAATATGCAAGCTTGGAGATAAATAAAATCCAGAGACTTAGCTGGCAGCCAGATCAGGGAATTCACGCACAGCCTAATCCAAAGTTACTCAGCCGGCTTTCATGCCTAAGGCAGGACTTGAACTCACAGTCTCCTGGGAACTTGAGCATCACCCTCAAACCACATCCTTCCATTATATTTCCAGAGCATCCTTCTGCATGAAGCTTCATCACAGTCTAAAATTCAGTCTGTTTTACAATTCAACTTTGCCATCTTCCTCCCAAGCCTTTGTCTCCTAAAATAATGAGCGTCTAGGTCAGGGTAGACAACCTTGGCTCTTTGATGACTCATGGACTTTCAACTCCCAGAATTCCTGAGGCAGCCATGCTGAGGGGAAAGGGAGACGTTTCCAAGCTGAGCCATGCTGGCTCAGGAATTCTGGGAGTTGAAGTCCATGAGTCATAAAGGGGGCCATAGTTTCCCCCATGCTGGCTCAGGAATTCTGGGAGTTGAAGTCCATGAGTCATGAAGGGGCCATAGTTTCCCCCATGCTAGCTCAGGAATTCTGGGAGTTGAAGTCCATGAGTCATAAAGGGGGCCATAGTTTCCCCCATGCTGGCTCAGGAATTCTGGGAGTTGAAATCCATGAGTCATGAAGGGGCCATAGTTCCCCCATGTTGGCTCAGGAATTCTGGGAGTTGAAGTCCACCAGTCATAAAAGAGCCAAGGTTGAGGACCTCTGATATAGGGCAGGGGTGGGGAACCTTGGCTCTTTTATGACTCGTGGACTTCAACTCCCAGAATTCCTGAGCCAGCATGGCTCAGCTTGGAAACCTCTTCCTTTCCCCTCACCGTGGCTGGCTCAGGAATTCTGGGAGTTGAAGTCCACGATCATAAAAGAGCCAAGGTTGCCTACCCCTGTCTAGGTCTTTCTTGGTCCTGCTGAAGAAGTAGGAAGACTTTCCCTCCATTCTTGAGTTCCTCCTTTTCCTGTCTTGCTATCTCTTCAGTCTGTTCTCAAGATTTCTTCTCCTTTTTTTTCAAAATCGGAAAAGCACAGCCCTTCAGCCTTGCGTCCTCAAATCCACTGATAGCTTTTGACATTCTCTTGTTTCTCCCCTTTTCGGAAAATGTCAGAACAGATTGGCCGCCATCTGGACATGACAGACAGATGCCAGAGGGAGTGAACCCCTTTGGAACCTGGCCAGGACTCTGAAGACAGGATCAGAGATAGTGGACGGGTGACCTTCATTGAGTGTAGGATACTTAAATGTTTATCAACTGAATTTGGTAATTAGCAGAGCCGAGTCCTGGAATGAAGAATGGAATAGAGTTGAGTAGACTTGCAGTGTTTCTCAACTTTGACAATTCCAAGCAATGCTGGCTGTGGAATTCTGGGAGTTGAAGTCCACATGCCTTAAAATTGTCAAGGTTGAGAAACACTGGAGTAGAGTATTCGGCTGAAGAACAGAGCAGAGCAGAGCAGAGTAGTAAACTAGAAATGAGACACCGAAGATTCAGAATAACAGAACAACAGTTGTTGCTGTTTTTTTTTAACCAACAAAACAAAACAAAACAAAACATAACACACATACCCATACAGTATATACTCCTCTCCCCCCCCCTTTTTAACAGCGATTATGTAACGGTAATCTTCTATTATTTACATTTCCCCTCTTATTCTTCTTTAGAATATTTGTCCTTATTGCCCCGTTGTTTCTTATTTACATTTTTCTTCCTTCATGTTCTACTTCTTACTAAGAATAATTCATATTATTATTATTATACATTATTATACGCATATTTTCACTTTTGACCTTTCCATAATTATTCTCCTCTATTATTTCTAGTCTCCAACCAGACATACCACTTGTTCCATGTTATCTAGTACTCTGTGTCTTCCTTTTCTTTTATCTCTTTTGTTAATTTGTCCATCTCAGCACAGTCCAGGATTTTTCTTATTACTTCTTCCTCTGATGGTATATTCTCATTTTTCCAGCATTGTGCATATGCTATTCTTGCCGCCGTTATTATATGTAAAATTAAGTACCATATTTCTTTACTATATTTTCTGTTTAAAATTCCCAACAAAAAGATCTCTGGTTTCCAGTCTATGGGTTGGTCTATTATTTCTTCTATCCCAGAATTCCCGAGCCAGCCATGCTGAGGGGAAAGGGAGAGGTTTCCAAGCTGAGCCATGCTGGCTCAGGAATTCTGGGAATTGAAGTCTACGAGTCATAAAAGAGCCAAGGTTGCCTACCCCTGGCTCAGTCCATTGTTTCTCCACCTCAACAACTTTAAGATGTGTGGACTCCAACTCCCAGAATTCCTGAGCCAGCCATGCTGAGGGGAAAGGGAGAGGTTTCCATGCTGCGCCATGGCTGGCTCAGGAATTCTGGGAGTTGAAGTCCACCAGTCATAAAAGAGCCCAGGTTGCCTACCCCTGCACATGGAGTTTCCTGTCCTTGGTCTCAAACAAACCAGGCACAAACTACCCCTGGATTCTCCTTTATCTGCAGGCTCCTGAATCTCCCCAAGATCTTGCTTCATCCTCAATGTTTTCTGAAACAAGGACTTGCCCTCTCTGTACACAAGCGTCTTTCTCTCTCTTCATTTCATAGTCTCACGGGCCTCCCTCTCTCTGGAATGGTTTACTTACTGTCGTCTTCTCGTACATTGCAGAAATTGAACCAAACTCTGATCTTTCCCAACTCTACCATACTATGAGCTTAAGATTCGTCTACCCTCAATCTGTTGCCTTGACTACTCCAAGCTTCTTGAATGCTTAGATATATATTTCTGTTACCTCTTTCAGTCCATTACTTATTTCCAGTATTCTGCTATTATAATTGTTCTCTTCTTCTGGCATTCTGATGACAGCCCCAGGAATTGCTTTCTGTCTTTCCTGGACCACCACCACCACCACCACCACCTCCTCCTCCTCCTCTTTCTTCTTCTTCTTCTTCTTCTTCTTCTTCTTCTTCTTCTTCTTCTTCTTCTTCTTCTTCTTCTTCTTCTTCTTCTTCTTCTTCTTCTTCTTCTTCTTCTTCTTCTTCTTCTTCTTCTTCTTCTTCTTCTTCTTCTTCTCCTTCTTCTCCTCCTCCTCCTCCTCCTCCTCCTCCTCCTCCTCCTCCTCCTCCTCCTCCTCCTCCTCCTTCTTCTTCTTCTTCTTCTTCTTCTTCTTCTTCTTCTTCTCCTTCTCCTCCTCCTCCTCCTCCCGCCCCCCCCTCCCTCTCTCCCCTCTCCTCCTCTTCCTCCTCCTCTTCTTCTGGGTATAAATCCAGTTGACTCATTTTGAAGAACCTGACCTCCATCTTTCTATGCTCAATAAAGATCCAGGTTGGCCTTATAAGACAGCAGCCAAGTCACCTCCTTCCACTTTGCATAAGAGGTCTCCAACTCTGAAGAAACCTGAGCAGCTTTGTCTGCCATGAAGTCCAATAAACAGGTAGTCCTCGATCAGAATGCAGCTGGAAGGGACCTTGAAGGTCTTCTAGTCCAACCCATTGCTTAACCAGGAGACCCCATTTCAGACAGATGACTGTCCAATCTCTTCTTAAAAGCCTCCAGTGATGGAGCACCCACAATTTCTGGTGGCAAGATGTTCCACTGGTTAATTGTCCTCCCTTTCACGAAATTCCTCCTTCGTTCTATTGTTTCCAATCACAATAGAGCTGGAAGGGACCTTGGAGGTCTTCTAGTCCAGCCCCCTGCTGAAGCAGGAGACCCTCTACCATCTCAGACAGGTGACTGTCCAGTCTCTTCTTTGAAAACCTCTAAGGATGGAATACCCACAACTTCTGGAGGCCAAGCTGTTCCACTGCTTTTATAAAGCTGTACAATTTACAACAGCTCATTTAGTGACTGTACATTAGTGAGCGAACAGTCAGTGAGTTAACAGTCAGTTAGTGAACCGTTCAATTAGTGATCGTTCCAAGTTACAACGGCACTGGAAAAAGTGTCTTAGGACCACCTTTCACCCTTACACCCATTGCAGCATCCCCACCGGTCACCTGATCCAAATTCGGGCTCTTGGCAACCGACTCGTATTTATGACGGTGGCGGAGTCCCGGGATCACGTGATCCCCTTCTGACTATCAATGGGGAAGCCAAACTCACTTAGCAACCGTGTTACGAACTTAAGAGTTGCAGGGATTCGCTTAGCAGCCGTGGGAAGAAAGGTCACAAAGTTGCTGAGGCCACTTGGAGCTTGATCTGTTTATCTGCCCGAGTGGCCTCAACGACTCTCTGAGGGAGCGCAAATGAGCAGAGGACTGTCGGGAATACGAACCCTTCCGTTCTCCACCCTTCAGTCAGAATCGAACTGGGACAAGACAGATTGTAAGATTTGGACGAAACTCACTTAACAAATGTCCCTTAGCGACAGAAAGTTGCTTTTTTTCCCCCCAAGAGGCAACTGGACTTTGTTTTCCTTGAAGAGGTTTCACTTCCCATCCAAGAAGCTTCTTCGGTTCTGACTGAAGGGTGGAGAATGGAAGATTCACGTTCCTTCCAGTCCTCTGTTCCTTAGCGTTCCTTCTGAGGGTCATTGAGGCCACTTGGAGGCTTATCTGTTTAGCTGTCCAAGTGGCTTCAACGACTCTCAGAGGGAGCGCAAATGACCAGAGGAGTGCAAGGAATATGAATCCTTCCGTTCTCCACCCTTCAGTCAGAACTGAACTGTCTCTTAACAAATGTGTCTCTTAGCCCTTAGCAACAGAAATCTGGGACATGATTGTGCTCGCATGTCGAGTTGTAAATAAAATAGATGCAGGGATTTTGTAGAGCGTCAGTGGAGCACAGCTGGTTTTGGGGTGTCTCTAACTGGGGGGACCGAAATCTGAAAACCAGAATAATATTCCCTATCTGGCCCAGAAAATGTTTCACAAGGAGATCTTATTTTTAGGGTCCTGAGCGTGATGTTTTGTGCAGCGCGAAGGTTTCCACGCTGGAGATCTGAAGTGTGTGTTTCATTTAATAAATATATGCATGTTAAGAGTAAGCGTCATAGGCCGGGATTCTTTTTTAAGGAATGTACTTATCGGTTCCAAAAATCAGTGTTCATGAGAATGGCATTTTGAACATCATGAAATTGCGACACGTGTGTGTGTCTGTGTGTGTGTGTGTGTGTGTGTGTGTGTGTGTATACACAGGGTAGAATCGCGTCCTTTTGTCTGTAGCAGGTGTAACTTTTTAAGTTAATAAGAAACATTGGAAAATGAGCCAGCCCAGGGGGTCCTCAATATTGTGACTTTGCACGCAGCTCAAGAAAGCATCTTATAAACCGGTTGGCAGAGTGGAATTTTCTGGGCAGCCTGGCTAGTTAGTAACACCCATGGCTATTTTTGACCCCCCCCTCCCCGCGGAAGAAGGCAACTTTAAAACTTCAGAATGGAAGACAAGCTTTTTAACCTTCACAGGATGCCATTTGTTGTTTTTCCTGGGCAGACTTGTCTGTTTGCCAGAATGATAATTTGAATAGAATAGAGCTGGAAGGGACCTTGGAGGTCTTCTAGTCCAGCCCCCTGCTCAAGCAGGAGAACCTACACCGTCTCAGACAGTACCCACATAATGTTTTCTGATTTTATATCTATCTATCTATCTATCTATCTATCTATCTATCTATCTATCTATCTATCTATCTATCTATCCATCCATCCTTCCTTCCTTCCATCCATCCATCCATCCATCCATCCATCCATCCATCCATCTATCTATCTATCTATCTATCTATCTATCTATCTATCTATCTATCTATCTACTGTATCTATCCATCCAAACATCCATTCTCTCTTTTTCTCATTTACCTGTCTGTCTCTCTGTCTGTCATCCATCCATCCATCCATCCATCCATCCACCTTTCCTTTTTATATCTATCTATCTATCTATCTATCTATCTATCTATCTATCTATCCATCCATCCATCCATCCAAACATCCATTCTCTCTCTCTTTCCTCATCTACCTGTCTGTCTCTCTGTCTGTCCATCCATCCATCCTTTTTCTATCTATCTATCTATCTATCTACCTACCTACCTACCTACCTACCTACCTACCTACCTACCTACCTACCTACCTATCATGTGAAAGATGTAAGTCTGATAACCCCCATTCGTTGAGGAAAAGAACAGAAGGAGATGGAGACGGTTGAGATAAGATTTGATTCTCAAGTGTAGAAAGAGAATTATGGCGTGCATGGATTCTTGCTTTGGATTTTATTTATTCTGATGTTGGATCTCACATTTCCTGAAAAGACTGTAGGCCTAATTGCTGCAGCTTTTCATTCTGGCAGGAAATGAATTAGGTCGTGAATACAACGCTCTTCTTTAAATGTTTCAGTTTGAATTTTGTCATAACAGATTGAAAATCCCTGACATTCGACGGAGCATTTGGAAAAGTTAGAGTTTTCTCCAAATGAAAGTTTCCCCCAGATTATCTACTGTCTCCTTCCAACATTGATACCCCTGGCAATCTCCGATGCAGAATGTTGTGTTACTTTGTGCAGGTACTATAGATGTGCATACTATTAAGTAATGGGATATGAGTAAGATATACAGTACACCCTTTCTGTTGTTGTCATGAAAGAGATTTCTTAAGCAGCCTGATCTAAGAGAAGAAGTAAAACGAAGATGGCTAAAAATACTTTTTTGCACCCGTGTATTTTAGCAGCCATACGTCCGTTTTCCCCCCCCGAATAAATATGTAATTTAGCCAGTATATTATCAGGGTTTCCTTCATCCATTTCTCTTTCCTCTACGCATTATACCTGGCTTGAAAAGGGTGCCCAGTTGCCCGTGATTAAATAATGGTTTCAGATTGCTTTTATAGCTTCCTTTTCCATTCTAAAAGCTTTTATTCGGGAATTGGAAATCAATTTAAATGCAGCGTAAATCCAAACAGTTGTGTATTTGTTTGTTTTTTTTTCCCTCGGTGGCATCCTGCTGTCTCCTTTTCCCTGAAAAAAAAAAACCCATTGCTTCTGACCTAATTCCTTCCTCTTGGTTGCCCTAATCCTTGAAAGGGAATTTAATGCAATTTTTCACAATAAACGGAGCGCAGAAAGCCAATTGAGAGAGAAGAGAGGAATCAAAGACCACAGTAGGCAAATTGCCTTAAAGAAGAAATAATAATAATGAATGTCACAATGCAGGCTGCTGTCTCCCCTGAAGCATGACATATAATACAGGTTGTCCTCGACATACAACGGCCCCGGAGCCCCGTATTTCTGTGGTTAAGCGAGACGATGGTTCAGTCGGGCTTTGCCCCAGTTTACGACCTTTCTTGCTGCAGTTGTTAAGGGAATCGCCGCAGTTGTTAAGTCGGGAACAGGGCCGTTAAGCGAACCTGAATCCCCCCCGTGCACTTTGCTGGTTAGAAGGTCACAAAAGGGGGTCACATGACACACACCCCCGGGATGCTGCAAACATCACAAATATGTGCCAGTGGCCGATTGTCTGAATTTTGGTCATGTGATCACGGAGATATGGTGGTTAAGTGTGAAAAAAAGATCCTCGGTCTTTTTCTTCAGGGATGTTTTAACTTTGAATGGCCACCAAACCACCCGTTGTATGCAACGGAAGCAAATTGTTGTGGCTCAGGGTTGAACTTTGGGGAATCCACTCCTTGCTAGCCCGGATGATGTTGGATAATGAAACAAAAAAGAAAGAAAAACCAAGCTCAGAGAGGACCAAGGACTCCACAGTCTTTTTCCTCCTCCTCCTCCTCCTTCTCCTTCTCCTTCTCCTTCTTCTCCTCCTCCTCCTTCTTCTCCTTCTCCTCCTCCTCTTCCTCCTCCTTCTCCTTCTTCTTCGTCTTCTCCTCCTTCCATTCCTCCTCCTCCTCCTCTCTGCATACCCCACTCCTTACTTGCACTGATGATGTTACCTAGTTGGGTAATGAAACATCTGTAAGAAAGAAAAACCAAGCTCAGAAAGCACCAGGGACCCCACAGTTCTCCTCCTCCTCCTCCTTCTTCTTCTTCTCCTCCTCCTCCTCTCTGTATACCCCCCACCCTTCTGGCACTGATGATGTTACCTAGTTGGGTAATGAAATGTCCATAAGAAAAAAACAAAAACTCAGAGAGCCCCAGAGACCCTACACTCTTTTTCCTCCTCCTCCTCCTCCTCCTCCTCCTCCTCCTCCTCCTCCTCCTCCTCCTCCTCCTCCTCCTCCTCCTCCTCCTTCTTCTCCTCCTCCTCCTCCTCCTCCTCCTCCTCTCTGCATACCCCACTCCTTACTAGCACTGATGATATGACCTAGTTGGGTAATGAAATATCCATAAGAAAAAAAACAAACAAACTCAGAGACCCCACACGTTATACACAGCGCGGATATATTGAATGAAACTACAGTGGGCCTAAAAAGAGATTACATCTCCTTGTTTAGCTGAGGATAATCACCTGTGCTAATGACTTCTTGGTCACGTGCAGAGAGGGATGCTTATCTACCCATACTGTGCATCAGAGAAGATTAGGCTGTGTTTGAGTCCACAGGCCTGCTGAGTTGGATGACTGTATGAACGTAGAACCCCAGGACCTGCCAGTCAGCTGGACACCCGCTTCAGACTTGGACAGGAGACCACCAGGAAATCGTAGCACTGAGAAGCTGAGAAACATTTCAGAAGACAGCAATGGCAAACTGGGTCTGGATTGCTGCTGAGAAGGGCTACAACTAGGAGAATAGTTTTATTTTAGTCCATAATTTTCACCCCAGTTGGGACACTCTGGTTTTTATGCAGTTGCCTTCAGGTAATAAAAATGTAGGGCAAAAGCTGCTAGGGTATCTGACCTCAGCAGCAGTGTAGAGCGAGAAGCATCAACAACGATCAACGTCATTATTATCTGTGGGATGAATTCAGGTTGGGCTAAACTTAGTATGTCCTGCAGGCAGAGTTAATGTCTGAGTGGAACAGGATTTCTCCGGAATAGCAGTTAATCTACAAATCTACAATTTAAGTTTTACGAAAGATTAAAGAGAGAGAAGGTGCTTATCTTGCCCAGTTTGGAGCATGTCAGAGGACAGAATCTTGTTTACATCATTTAACATATTAGAAAACATCACACAATGCAATAATCTCGCCATAACGCCACCAGCTTAATTGCCTGCTTGCTGAACGGTCCACGCAGCACTGAATGTTAATAGATCATATTAGTTCAGTTAAACCAGTGGTTCTCAACCTTTTTAATGCCGCGACCCCCAACCGGTCGTAAGTCGAGGACTACTCAACCGGTCGTAAGTCAAGGACTACTCAACTGGTCATAAGTCGAGGACTACTCAACTGGTGCAACACCATTTGCAGACTGGGACTTTTGGCGGGCTCAGCAGGGCAGAGACAGCTGCACAATTCCTATTGGCTTTTGAAAGCCAATAGAATTAGACTCTATTCAAGAGAGTCTATTCTATTGGCTTCCAAAAGCCAATAGAATAAAAGGGAGGAGCACAGCTAAGGAAAAGGGGGAAAAATGGCAGACTGCGTTGTTTGGCGACCCCTGTGAAATGGTCGTTCGACCCCAAATGAGGTCCCGACCCGCAGGTTGAGAACCACTGAGTTAAACTTTCTTGAACAGTTGGGGTTTTTGCCTCGTTCTCGCTGATTATGTTCAGAGGCCTCTTTCTGCCTTGGTCAGGCCACACTTGGAATATGGCATCCAGTTTTGGTCGCCACAATATAAAAAACGTTGAGACTCTAGAACGGGGTTAGGCAACCTTGGCTCTTTTATGACTGGTGGACTTCAACTCCCAGAATTCCTGAGCCAGCCACGCTGAGGGGAAAAGGAGAGGTTTTCAAGCTGAGCCATGCTGGCTCAGGAATTCTGGGAGATGAAGTCCACGAGTCATAAAGGAGCCAAGATTGCCTACCCCTGCTCTAGAAAGAGTGCAGAGAAGAGCAACAAAGATGATTAGGGGACTGGAGGCTAAAACATACGAAGAACAGTTGCAGGAATTGGGTAGGTCTATTTTAATGAAGAGAAGGACGAGAGGTGACATGATAGCAGTGTTCCAATATCTCAGGGGTTGCCCCAAAGAAGAGGGAGTCAAGCTATTCTCCAGAGCACCTGAAGGCAGGACAAGAAGCAATGGATGGAAACTAATCAAGGAGAGAAGCAACCTAGAACTAAGGAGAAACTTCCTGACAGTTAGAACAATTAACCAGTGGAACAACCTGCCTGCAGAAGCTGTGAAAGCTCCAACACTGGAAGTTTTTAAGAAGAGACTGGAGGGGACCAGCCTGGTGCCCATCCATGGATCAGAGGTTGGGGGTCCTCTGGTACAGGGTCTCCTGCCTGAGCAGGGGGTTGGACTAGAAGACCTCCAAGGTCCCTTCCAACTCTGTTATTCTATTCATCTGCTGATCAGTATTTTTGATCAAGGCAACTACGTAATAAAACAGAGGTTTCTAAAAAAAAAAAAAAAAAGCCAAATCTCCAGAAATACAGACAACCAAGAAGCTTGGTTAGATATAAGCACCAGATTGATGGCTCGCCAAAACACGACATTATGTGCAAGGGAACCTTAGGGATGAAATATGTAACCGAAAACCTAAAATGAAGCATTATAATAAGGATTCTTTGGAGCCCAAAGGATTTTTTATAGGTTTCTATTGGCAGCAGACTAGACAACGATGAGATTAAAAAGAGGCTTATGGCAGTAGCCTGGACAAATTTATGTGTCTTTTTACCTTGTTTGATTAAATAGATTACATTACTCTGTATTTTAAACTGGCATGCTTACTCTAATTTTAAAAGAAACTGGGCGGGTCGTTCTAACTCTGTACCATTAACTGAGTCGAGATGTGACGTCCTTTCCCTCTTATTAAATTGTCATTCCAGCTGCAGAGAAAGCAAAACTGTTTTTTTTTTTTTTTAAAAAAATGAGCATTTAATTGTAACTTTGAACGGTCACTAAATAAATGGTTGTAAATCAAGGATTACCTGTATTTGAGAATGTCAAAGATCACTTTGCTGTTAGACCGTGGACGTCGTGCCAAATCGCTCTTTGTGATTGTGGTGCCGTGCAGACAACAACACATATGTTTATATACCTTCCCCTTTGTGTCCCTATCAGTGTACGCTTAAGGGCCTCATGACAGCACGACAGAACACAATGTCGCTAGTTTCTGGGCAAGAATCTGTTTCATTTGTACATATTTGAATGTTTAAATGTTATGTCATAGAGTATGCCTTATTTTTAATGGTGACGCTTCTGATACAACGAATAAACAAACAAACAAACCAGGAATTAGATAAGATAACCTTTATTGTAATTTTTTACTGTGAGCAGTAATTAATTTCACATTAAATCTGAAATTCTCTTTCCTGCTCTCAAAAGAAAGTAAATATCTACCCATACACATACATAACACACATATACACATACTGTATACTAATGGTAATACTACTACTATTACTACTACTAATACTGCCACTACTACTACTACTACTACTACTAATAATAATGTTGGAAGGGACCTTGGAGGTCATCTAGTCCAACCCCCTGCTCAGGCAGGAAACCCTATACCATTTCAGACAAATAGCTGTCCAGTCTCTTCTTAAAAACTTCCAGGGTTGGAGCATTCACAGCTTCTGGAGGCAGGTTATTCCACTGAATAATTGTTCTAACTGTCAAAAAATATGTATATACATATACATATATAGAGAGACAGTGATTAATATTTACACGTATTATATGTATATGGGCGTAGGTATATATACTTTGTGGTATCCAAAGCAGAACATCCAGATTCAGCCACAGTTATTAATCACTGTCCATTTTGAATACATAGTGTAAAGCGGACACTTGAGAGTTCACAAAGTTGATGCTGTATGGAACAAAACTCTGTCTGAATCTGGATATTCCGCTTCAGATACCACAAAGCCCCCCCCCCCAGAAGGTAACAAGGAGAACAGGTCATGAAGAGGATGTGTAGTGTCCCAGACAATCTTACGTCGCTTATGTGCCACGTCCTGGATAGACGGGAGTGAACTGCCAATGATTGTTTCTGCCGTCCTCACCACTCTCTGCACCGCCCTCCTGTCTGAAGCAGGGATGCTTCCAAACCAGACAGCAATGCAATACCGTATGACAGGATGCTCTAGATCAGGGATGAGAAACTCGCAACATCATGTGACGTGTCGCGACGTATCATGACTTTTTCCTCATTGCCGGAGCTGGGGTGGGCACAGTTTCGGCATGACGCATCTGGCCTGTGGGCCGGCAGTTTGACACCCCTGTTCTAGATCATCCCTGTGTAGAAAGTGGTGAGGACAGGGGAAGGAAGATGTGCTTTTCTCTTGCGACGCAGAAAATGCAGGCGCTGCTGTGCCCGCTTCACCAGGGTCTCCCTGCTGAGTGACCAAGCTAGTTTACACATTAGCTGCACACCCAGAAACCTGATGTTGCTAACCACCTCCACAGGAGAATCATTAATAGACAGAGGAGTGTGGCAGTTGTTAAATGAGTTTTACAATTTTGTAAATTTTGTAATTCGATCTAAGGAGACTTCATTTTAAGTCAGTGGTTCTCAACCTGTGGGTCGGGATCCCATTTGGGGTCGAACGACCATTTCACGGGGGTCGCCAAACAAGGCTGTCCGCCATTTTTCCCCCCTTTTCTTTGGCCACGCCCCTGGCACCGGGTGATGTATAAGTGGTTGGGGGTCACCACAACATGGGGAACTGTATTATGGGGTCGCGGCATTAGAAAGGTTGAGAACCACTGTTTTAAGTGCTGATTTGGTGTCTTCAAACGAATCCTTTTTCCTTTGCGGACTAAGACGAGCAGAAATGCACGTGTTGCCTTTTATTATTCTCTAGTCATGATGAACAAGCCAAAAAAAGGGTCCAGGGTGATGAACACAAGAGACCTCTTCCAGAGAAATGGTAACATGGTGTTATTTGTTAATCCAGCAATGTGAATGAGGAACGGGGAAGGCAATTATTAAACTGTATTTACAGTATTTGTGGCTTCTGACTTTTAAAATCTTAGCTGGGTTGCTTAAGCTTTTGGAGATGTCGTAATGATGAACGAGGGACTGTGAAAACCAACTATTTCCTTTGCACAACAATAGAAAGTCCTCACCCGCCTCTGGCTTTAAGATTTGTTTTACTGCAGATAGTCCTTGATGTGGCTGTTTCAGGTTACAAAGCACTGGGAAAAAATGACATGGCTGGCTCAGGAATTCTGGAAGTTGAAGTCCACGAGTCATAAAAGAGCCAAGGTTGCCTACCCCTGACTACGGTCAGGTGATCCAACTCCAGATGCTTGGCAATTGATTCATACTTATGACGTTGCAGTGTCCCAGGGTCATGTGGCTTCAACGACCCTCTAAAACAGGGGTTCTCAACCTTGGCAACTTTAAGACTTGTGGACTCAACTCCCAGAGTTCCTCAGCCAGCGAAGCTGGCTGAGGAATTCTGGAAATTGAAGTCCACAAGTCTTAAAGTTGCCAAGGTTGAGAACCCCTGCTCTAAAAGAAGGCAAATGACCAGCTGTCTGCAAGGAGTATAAATCCTTCCATTTCCCACCATCCAGTCAGAGCTGAAGAAGCTTCTTGGATGAGAAGCGAAACGTCTTCAAAGGAAAAACAAAACAGTCCAGTTGCCTCCTGAAAAAGTACCTTTGGGACAACCATGACCTGGATGACGGAGAATCTCCATGGACATTCCTTTGAAAATGTTTTGCTTCTTCGATTCTGATGAAGAACTGAATACATTTCTTGGATGAAAAGTGTTTTCAAAGGAAAAAAAAACACACACATGAAAGTCCAGTTGCCTTCTGGAAAAATCAGCTTTGAGACTACCATAACCTGGAGTATCTCCAGGTATCTCCATAGACATTGAGCTGAAGGATCAATGGATGGAAATTAATCAAGGAAAGAAGCAACCTGGAACTAAGGAAAAACTTCCTGACAGTGAGGACAATTAACCAGTGGAATAACCTGCCTCCAGAAGCGGTGAATGCTCCAACACTGGAAGTTTTTAAGAAGAGACTGGACAGCCATTTGTCCGAAATGGTATAGGGTTTCCTGCCTGAGCAGGGGGTTGGACTAGATGACCTCCAACGTCCTTTCCAACTTTATTATTATTGTTGTTATTAAATCCAAACCTGAGATGGGGTTTCATGGTTTTAAGAGGTGAAATGGAACGTAACTCTGGAATTGCTTTGTTTGTACCCTTGGAGAAACAACAGGTTGTTTTGTTGTTGTTCTTTTGCAAAAGTCACAGCGTAGCCTTCATGATACCGATTTGTTTAAAAAGATCTGCTGTGGTTTTTGAGGGTGTATTGGAAATTACGAGTTTCTTTGGAGAATAAACATCACGCTTGGCTTGTCAGCCCATAAAATTTCGCAGGCACTTTGCTCTGAAATATTTATTTTAGCCATTGTCTCCTAACGTCAGAATTTTTTGCAAGGTTGCAGGGCACATAAAACACCAGCCAATACGTTGTAGGGAAATGTCCACTTGCTGCGATAGATGTTTGTCTTTACTTGACACAAATGCTAATCCCGGTCAATTAAATCTTTTCAAGCACGCAACGAAGTCCACAGTTACCTCTTTTGCTTGCAAACAGGCATTGGAAAGGGTTTCAAAACATCTCCAAGCGATTTGTATAACTCTGTGCACACTTATTAAACAATGTGCCTATTTGGTTAGATATTTAGAAAGATATGTCTGTCTGTCTGTCTGTCTGTCTATCTATCTATCTATCTATCTATCTATCTATCTATCTATCTATCTATCTATCTATCTATCTATGTTTTTTGAGGTTTTCGCGGGTGTTTGTATGTAGGTCTTTGGTTATTCGGGTTTTCTCCCATGTAAAATTGGAAGTGTCTTGGTGACGTTTCGACGAAGTCCCATTCGTCATCTTCAGGCTGGTGTTTTCAGCTTCGTGCTTCGAGGAGCAATGTGTGGTCTTAGCTGTTTCTTCCTTTTAACTGCCAGTGGGGGTATGAACATTGGGTGGGAGCTTGGCTGTGTTCTGATTGGTTAGGGGCTTGGCTGTGCTCTGATTGGCTGGGTGGTTGGCTGTGCTCTGATTGGCTGGGAGAGTGTTCTGTTTGGGTGGGGGCTTTGTTGTGCTCAGGTTAGTCTGAGTTGCAGGGTGATTTTAAGATGGTGGGCTGCCTTGCTATTTTTTGGCTTCGCGTTCGTGGTCGTGCCTCATCTTCATGGTGGGTGTCAGTTGCTTCATGTATGGATTGGAGGGGCTTAAAGTGGCTAATGATGCAGCTGTGGTCTGGCTTCTGGTTTATGGTCATGCCTCATCATCGGTGTGGCTTTGGGTTTGCTTTTTGCTGGATGTGTGGTGGTGACCTCCTGTGTGGTTTTTATGAGTGTGGGTCTGGTGTCATTTTTTGTGTTAGGGAGTCATTTGTCAATAAGGGCGGGTTTCCAAATGGCTGGTAGGTGGGAAGTATCATCTCGTTTGTTCATGCTTTGTGGGCGTTTTTCTATTTCAATGGCTTCTCTGATTATTCTATTATTAAAATGTTCAGTTTTGGCCATAGTTCTGGTATTTTTAAAGTCAATTTCATGTCCCACAGGTCAGTAAATGAATGGTTGTAAGTCAAGGACGAGTTATACTTCATGTGACTTTTAACTGGGTTAACTGGTGGTCAGTATATCATGCAGATACCATAAGCTGGAGTAAATGCCTTCTGGTCATATAAATAGAAAAGTATCCTGCTCTGCCAGAGCATGCACAGTTTTATTGCACTGAGATAACCCAGGAGTAAACACAGTAAACAGTGGTCTATATTCAATGGAGGTTGATCTTACACTATCTACAATATCATACACCAGGAACAAAATACATACATATGTATGTTACAGGAAACAGAAGAAGAAGAAACACATCAACAGAGCCTTCCTTTTATAAAAAGGCTCTTAAAGAGACACAGACCCAGCTGGCTGTTAAAGGGACGCAGACCTGCTGAGTCATTCCCAACCTTACATCTTGCATCTTACATTATATCAGCTGGTTAGCTTCTAAATCATTACCGTGACATGCTCTCTTACTAGCACAGAGATATACTCAAATACAGGTAGTCCTCAACTTAACAACTACAATTGAGCCCCCAAAATTTCATTGTTTGTGATCTTCCGACAACCAAAGTCGACGAGGAAGCAAGATTCACCTAAAAAAATGTGTTTCTGACTGGACAACTGCAGTGAATTCTCTTCACAACTTTGGCGAGAAGACGGGGCAAAGCTCACTTAACAAATCCCTCACTTAGCGACAGATATTTTGGGCTCCACTGTGATTGTAAGTTGAGGACTACCCAGCTTTCGGCGAGAAAGCCTTTCTTTTGTCTGTCCTTCAAATGGCTGGTGCAAGTAATATAAGAAGTAGTTAATGTCACTTTCTGGTTTCTATAGGTGGTTTGTTGTAACATTTTTAGGAGAAAGTAGGAATGTGTATCCACCATCGATCGACAGAATTTTCCAGAGAATTCTGGAAGGTTCTGTTTCTCTTTAGATGACGCCGCACCTCCTTCTGGACCATACCAGTGGGGGAGTTGAACCCTGAACTTCCTCACAAATCAGGCAACCTGGTGACCTAGGGCACCTTCGTTTGAACGGCACGGTTTGGGAGGGGAAATAAACAGTCCGGAAAACTCCACAATGTCCTAATTTCTGGGTTTGACCAATTGTGCAAACTTTTGCACTTCCTGACACCGTAATGTATTGTGCTTCTTTATCCCTACCGGTGTATTGCCTGGAGCATGGGCTGAAGAACGATCTAGAAATATTTTGAATATCAAACCCGTTGCATTGTGGAGTTCATTTTAACTGTCAGGTTTTGAAATGCCTGTGGGCGATTTCTAAACTTCTCCTTTTGTTACAACACCGTCCCCTTTGCACAATTCTAAATTTTGACTCCGTGCTCCTTCGGGGCCAGGATTTATTTCTTGATTTCGTTGGAGAAAGCACACGGAGCTAAAGGTTGGTGTTGGGGCTTTGACGTTCAACATGCTGCTTTGTGTAGGGATCCTAGTTAAAGCTTCCCCAGAACATCTGGCGAAGAAGAGGACAGCATCTCTCTGGATTATGGGTTCCATGATTCTTGTCAGGTGTGAAGAACAGGACCACACCTTTAGCTTCAGTTAAGCTGGTTGTCTTTGGAGATTCTCAGCCATCCAGGTCCTTGTTTTCCCCAAATTTGCTTTTTTTTCCCCCAAGAAGCAGCTGGACTTTCTTCATTTTCCCCTGAAGACGTTTCGCTTCTCATCCCAGAAGCTTCTTCTGTTCTGATTGAAGGGTGGAGAATGGAAGGATTTATATTCCTTGCAGTCATCTGGTCATTAGTACTCTTTTGAAATCCTCCTGTTCTCCATTGTTCGGTCAGAGCGGAAGAAGCTTCTGGGATGAGAAGCGAGACGTCTTCAAGGAAAAACAAGGAAAGTCCAGTGGCCTCTTGAAAAAGGCCCCTTTGGGACAGTTAGGCTGATTTATTGCTCATCCTACAAGGCAAGAATCTAGTCAGCTAACGGTCAGCATTAAATTGGTGATAGGTAAGAGTCAACAGAATTCAAGAAGGGTTGGCCTTAGACCAGTGGTTCTCAACCTTTCTAATGCCGTGACCCCATAATACCGTTCCCCATGTTGTGGTGACCCCCAAGTGGGTGTGGCCACCAATAAGAGGGAGTAGGACAGCTAGGGAAAAGGGAAAAAAATGGGTGGACAGCGTGGTTTGGCGACCCCTGTGAAATGGTCATTCGACCCCAAATGGGGTCCCGACCCACAGATTGAGAACCAATGCCTTAGACCTTTGTGGGAATGTAAGGAGTTCAGACTGATTCCTCCCTTGGCTCCACCCGCATGATCTGCCTCTTCTTTTCCTACAGTTCTTCTGTTAGAAGGTGTTTCTCTTGGAATCCATCCATCCATCCATCCATCCATATTCTTCAGTCCTGAGTTTTCCTAGCATAGCTCCCTCTGAAGCTGACACATTTTATCTGGTTCCAATAAAGGACTAGAACTGATGATGTTACCTGATTTGGATAATGAAAGATTTGAAAGAAAACCACCAGGCTCAGAGAGCACCAACCCCCCCCCCTCCTCCTCCTCTCTTTTCTTCCTCTTCCTCCATTCTTCTGTTCTCCTTTCTTCTCTTCTCCCTCTTCTCCTTCTCCTCCTCCTTTCTGTCCTTCTCCTTTCTTTTCTCATCCTCCTCCTCCTCCTCGCACTGATGATGTTCCCTAGTTGGGTCATGAAACATCTGCAAGAAAACAAGCAAGCTCAGAGAGCATCAAGGATCCCAGAGTTCTCCTCCTCCTCCTCCTCCTCTCTTTTCTTCCTCTTCCTCCATTCTTCTGTTCTCCTTTTTTCTTTTCTCCCTCTTCTCCTTCTCCTCCTCTCTTTTCTTTCCTTCTCCTTTCTTTTCTCCTCCTCCTCCTCTTCCTCCTCCTCCTCCTCCTCCTCCTCCCACTGGTGATGTTCCCTAGTTGGGTCATGAAACGTCTGCAAGAAAACAAGCAAGCTCAGAGAGCATCAAGGTTCCCAGAGTTCTCCTCCTCCTCCTCCTCCTCCTCCTCCTCCTCCTCCTCCTCCTCCTCCTCTCTTTTCTTCCTCTTCCTCCATTCTTCTGTTCTCCTTTTTTCTTTTCTCCCTCTTCTCCTTCTCCTCCTCCTTTCTGTCCTTCTCCTTTCTTTTCTCCTCCTCCTCCTCCTCCTCCTCGCACTGATGATGTTCCCTAGTTGGGTCACGAAACATCTGCAAGAAAACAAGCAAGCTCAGAGAGCATCAAGGTTCCCAGAGTTCTCCTCCTCCTCCTCCTCCTCCTCCTCCTCCTCCTCCTCCTCCTCCTCCTCCTCCTCCTCCTCCTCCTCCTCCTCTCTTTTCTTCCTCTTCCTCCATTCTTCTGTTCTCCTTTTTTCTTTTCTCCCTCTTCTCCTTCTCCTCCTCCTTTCTGTCCTTCTCCTTTCTTTTCTCCTCCTCCTCCTCCTCCTCCTCGCACTGATGATGTTCCCTAGTTGGGTCACGAAACATCTGCAAGACAACAAGCAAGCTCAGAGAGCATCAAGGATCCCAGAGTTCTCCTCCTCCTCCTCCTCCTCCTCCTCCTCCTCCTCCTCCTCCTCCTCCTCCTCCTCACACTGATGGTGTTCCCTAGCTGGGTAAGGAAACGTCTGCAAGAAAACCACCCAGCCCAGAGAGCACCAAAGGCCTTCCCCCTCCCACACACAGATTAACCTGGAAAAAGAAGCAGCTGGTTTAAAGTGTTTCTGGGGTTATTTCTGAGCCTTTGCATGCTCCAACGCCCCATTTTGAAAGGGAAGCCAAGCATTGCATGATTTTGGTTATGAAGTTTAAGCAGCAAAATGTTCTTCTCCTGTTGTCTTCCAAGTCGTGTGGAAAATTTCTGTGTTGCAAATGCTCCCGGTTGCTTTCCTTCCGACATAAACGAAAGCATAAATTGGCTTTCGTAATTTACTAACTGTGTTGATCGCAGGTGAACGGGTGAGCAATCTCCGTTTCTCTCTTGAACCCAATCTTACTGTATGTCTTTTGGCACCTGAAATCACCAGTTGGATCCAGATTAAATTATTTTCACCACAGTAATGAAATAATTAAAAAAAAAGAACTGTGAGGTTTTTTTTTAAACAAATTTTATTAATTTTTCAAATGTTAACAACCAGGTAATTAGGAAGCAGCGTGGTGATAGGGTAATCAATAATCCAATAACAGAGTGATACATAGATATCTCAGTTTACATCAATAAAAGTTCCCTCTTAGGTATTATATCACATTCATATTAGTACATTTCTAGCTAAAGTTCAATCAATCCATATATTTATCAATAACATTTTAGTTATACATATCCAAGTCCTGTTTTTAGGTTTTATTTAATTCCAGTTATCATATTCCAATTTAGCCTTTTATAACCACTCTTTATAATTCGGATCAGTTTAGTTTCCCTCATTTCATTATAAACTAATTCTCGTGACTAAAATACACATATTATTCCAAAATTTAAATTCTTTCTTTATTCATAGCCTTAATGGTTATAGGGAAATGGACGTGATAATGAGAGATATGTTATTAGTATTACGAGGCGTTATTAGGATGAGAAATAGAATATATTGGTGAACTGTGAGTTTTAAATGCAACAAAGACTGAGCTGAACAAAAACTCTTGACTTTGGTGTTGTTTTTTTTCTTCTCCTCCTTATGAAATGACTCGATCCCATTCGATCATCCGGGCCCCGTCTGAAAAAAATTACGCAGTTCTGCTTTTCCTTCCACTTGCATTGTTCTGTTCTAAAATAAACTCGTTTGAGAACCAGTTTGCGTTCTATTCCGGGCCTTAAAGAGGTCTTGCAGATCTAGCAAACTTTTGAAGCGATCTCACGTATTTAAAAAAAGTAATAATAATCCGGTTCCCTTTCTTTTGCTCGTGACCCTCTCGTCGGTTGAATGTTGCAACGAAAAAAGCATCTGATCTGGAAATGCAAGCCAAGGGGACTAATAAGCTAATGAGTTCTTCAGAGAATATAAAGTATAATGAGATCCTTGGGGTGGCTTTTAAGGAATCTGATAAAAGCACTGTTCGTCTATTCTGTTGTGGGCTTTTTTCCCCCCTTTACTTTCACCTGGGAGCATCCATACAGAGTCCACACACACACACACACACACACACACAAAGTAAATTCTGTTTCAACATCAATTGTCTATCCTTGTTTAATGTGGTGCATTCACCGTGCAGATCAATCAAAGCTTTGATTGGAACATGATTGGCTGCCATCTTGATTGTCAAAGCACCTTCGGTGGATTTTTGTGGTGCCTCTTCCTCCTCCTTTCTCTCCTTCTCCTTCTGCTCTTTCTCCTTCTTCCCCTTCTCTCTCTCCTTCTCTCTCTTTCTCCTTCTTCTCTTTCTCCTTCTCCATCTCTATCTCCTTTGCCTTCTTCTGTCTCTCCTTCTCCTTCTCCTCCTCCTCCTCCTCATCCTTTCTTCTCTTCACCTTCTCCTTCCCCTCCTCCTCCTCTGCCTCCTCCTTTCTTTTCTTCTCTTTCTCTTTCTTCCTCTCCTTTTCCTCCTTCTTTATTCTCTTCCTCCTCCTCCTTTCTTCTTCTCCCTCTTTCCTTCCTTCCTTCCTCCTCCTCCTCTTGCTCCCTCTTCTTCTTCCTTCCTTCCCTCCCTCTTTCCTTCCTTCCTTCCTCCTCCTTCCTTCCCTCCCTCTTTCCTTCCTTCCTTCCTCCTCCTCTTGCTCCTCCTTTCTTCTCTCTTCTCCTTCCTTCCCTCCCTCTTTCCTTCCTTCCTTCCTCCTCCTCTTGCTCCTCCTTTCTTCTCTCTTCTTCTCCTTCCTTCCCTCCCTCCCTCCTTCCTCCTCCTCCTCTTGCTCCTCCTCCTTTCTTCTTCTCCTCTCTTCTTCTCCTTCCTTCCCTCCCTCCCTCCTTCCTCCTCCTCCTCCTCTTGCTCCTTCTTTCTTCTCTTCTTCTCCTCTCCTCCTCCTTCTTTCTTTTCTCCTTCTGTTCTCCTCTCTCCCTCCCTCCCTTCTTCCTCCTCTCTTCTACTTTCTTCTCTTCTCCTTCTCCTTCCCCCCTCCTCCTCTTTCTCTTTCTCCTTCTCTTCATTCCACAAACTCCACTCCCTTCTAGTGCTGATGATATTACCTAGTCAGGGGATGAAACGTCTGCAAGAAAACCACCCATTCCAGAGACACCCCCCACCTCATTTCAACCCTGCACTACACATATTCTCCTTTATTGGTACATCTCGCCTTGAATAATATGCCATCGTTGGGTGCTATAAGATAAGATAAGACAAGACCAGACAAGACAAGACAAGACAACCTTTATTGTTATTATTATTATTTGAACTTACATGAATTCTGTTCTTTTTATTTCTGAATTTCAGTACTGTGGGCACAACGGCACACATCAAAAATGAAATTTAGTGGCCCGCTCTCAAAGTGAAACACGTATATGACACACACCTAAACATACTATGAACAACATACGTATAGACCCACACCCCTACATGTACGTAGCAAATAAATATTAAATATTGTCCATCTTGAATAGATAACGGAAGGAGGAAGCTTGAGAATTGAAATACGATGCCTAGGATCACATTGAAGCTTATTCTTGCTGTGCCTGGCGTCATTCTGAATTCGATCCATGACTTGACAACATCAGGATAGATTCCTGTGTATAAAAACACAGAAGGAAAAGGCTTCAAGAGCTGATTATTTATTACTTAATGAGAAGGCAGCGGTCCAAAACTCTAGAACAAACAAAACATTTTCTGAGTTCTTGTGACAGTGCCAAGAATGGGCTAAGGCTGAAGAGAAACAAATTTGCTAATTAGGACTCGGCCTTGCTCTTTAGAATTAGCAATCCGATGATTTGTTTTATGGATTAAACTAAGTTGAACCGGTTAATTTAAAATCTGGGGGAAAGGATGATTGGGTTGTTTTTTTTTTTTTAAAATAGTTTAGACTGGATGTGTACTTGTTACATCACTGGAAAGGAAACACTCCTACAAATATCCATATTTGGATATTTTTCTGGAACTTCGGCTTTTTTTTTTTTTTTTGCAAGGGCCGAAAGTGAAAATTTGACACATGGTCTTTCTGAGCAAGTTTTAAGGTTGTCTGAATAAAAAAAGCTCCGTGGTTTATTACTAAAAGTCCTCACCTGAAATTTGTAATGTATTTTCAGAGAAAGACTCGTTCGCAGGCCATTGGATAAAACAGTTCCTCTTTCCTTATTCTTTCACTTGCAAAATGACAACAGAGCAATGCTTTACGGAGTCCGTGACTTTGTGCCTCCGTAAAGAGATAATGTTACACAATCCTACGGTGAAAATATCATAATGCTGCATTTTCTTTAGTTGGCAACTTAAAGAGTTTGGTTACATGTGTTTACATGGGCAAAACAACCCAAAATGGGAAGTGGGTGTAACTTGTAAGTAACTTCAACTTTGTTCATTAATCAATACTGCCATCTTGTGAGAATTGCCTGCACTTCTATTCTTTTACAAAGAGATGGTGCTCTGTGTTGGAAAATAACATCTTGTACCAAAGCAATTCTCCTGTTCCTGCTCCTGCTCCTCCTCCTTTCTTCTTCTGTTCTCCTTCCTTCCTTCCTTCCTTCCTTCCTTCCTTCCTTCCTTCCTTCCTTCCTTCCTTCCTTCCTTCTTTCTTTCCCTTCTTTCCTCCCTCCCTCCTCCTCCTCATTTTTTCTCTTTCTGTTCTCCTCCCTTCCTTCCTTCCTTCCTTCCCTTCTTCCCTCCCTCCCTCCTCCTCCTCCTCCTCTCTTCTACTTTCTTCTCTCCTCCTCCTCCTCCTCCTCCTCCTCCTCCTCCTCCTCCTCCTCCTCCTCCTTTCTTCTCCTTCTGTTCTCCCCTCCCTCCCTCCCTCCTTCTTTCCTTCCTTTCTTCCTTTCTTCTTTCCCTTCTTCCGTCCCTCCCTCCCTCCTCCTCCTCCTCTCTTCTACTTTCTTCTCTTTCTGTTCTCCTCCTTCCTTCCTTCCTTCCTTCCTTCCTTCCTTCCTTCCTTCCTTCCTTCCTTCCTTCCTTCTTTCCCTTCTTCCCTCCCTCCCTCCTCCTCCTCCTCTCTTCTACTTTCTTCTCTCCTCCTCCTCCTTCTCCTTTCTTCTCTTTCTGTTCCCTTCCTTCCTTCCTTCCTTCCTTCCTTCCTTCCTTCCTTCCCTTCTTCCCTCCCTCCTCCTCCTCCTCTCTTCTACTTTCTTCTTTCCTCCACCTCCTCCTCTTTCTGTTCTCCTTCCTTCCTTCCTTCCTTCTTTCCCTTCTTCCCCTTCTTCCCTCCCTCCTCCTCCTCTCTTCTCCTTTCTTCTCTCCTCCTCCTCCTTTCTTCTCTTTCTGTTCTCCTTCCTTCCTTCCTTCCTTCCTTCCTTCCTTCCTTCCCTTCTTCCCTCCCTCCTCCTCCTCTCTTCTACTTTCTTCTCTCCTCCTCCTTCTCCTTTCTTCTCTTTCTGTTCCCTTCCTTCCTTCCTTCTTTCCCTTCTTCCCTCCCTCCCTCCCTCCCCCTCCTCCTCTTCCCCTTCCTCCTCCCACTACTACTAAGACGACTACTAAATAATTATGTTTTCAGAATAGGCAGCTTATATTCTCTTTTTATTAAAAAGAACCAACCATCAAATCCGTTGGGAATTTGATAGACAACATAAATGCAAGCCCTCCCCCCCCACTTCCAGAAATCAAAACCCACCTAAAACTAATATAAACAGCCAGAACAACCAAAGCAGATTTAAAAATAGTTCAAATTGCTAGATTGCTCTAACAGCTATAATTAAACGCACTATTAAGCCATCGCTTCGGAATATTATCTGCCGAGAACAGAAGAGACAGAAAATAATTATATGTTATATATAACTATTTAGTCATGGGTAGAATTTTAATATATTCTTTTTCTTTCTGTTTTAAGACCAGTATAAGGGAAGGTCTGCTGTTGAAACAAACCAGCTCTTTTCAGAGATGGAAAAGACGCTACTTTAAACTCCGGGGCCGAACCCTTTACTATGCCAAGAATTCCAAGGTAAAAATCTATTACTGAGTTATTAAAGAACATGCTTTGCCTGAATTAATAATTGTATTTTTGAGGATTAAAATATATACATTGCTGGAATAAGAGCGATAAAATGTGATTGCTGTTGTATTTTTTTTTCCTTTGTAAGCATTTTCTTTCCTTTTAATTATAGTACAACTTTCTAAAGCATTTGGCTTTTGATTTTGCGAAGAAATTACTAGACAGCCTAGCGAGTGAACGCAGATCGGATTTACACTGTTAGCATTCATTTCAAACTGCTCTTGGGTTAAAACTGGCCTGATCTAAAAGAGATCTAGAAAAGGGGCAGGTAAGATCACTGTTTTTTTTCGGGAAGATTTTATTTTTTGCCAAGAATCAGGACAACGCTCAGGTGCCCAGGCAACTGGATCCAGAGATATTGAACTTTGCATTAAATAAAGGGATTTTAAGCTCTGCTATTAGCTCAAGGTGCAGATGGACACGAGATGCTTAAAATCAACAAGAAGGAAACTGAATGAGTTCGAGAATTTATCTTCCTGGGATCCAAAATTGTTCACAACGGCCATTCTACACCTGAAATCCAACGCAGGATAACGTTAGGCTGCATTGCAAGGGTGAAACCTGAATAAGATTTGGAAAAGCAGAGATACTGATTTAAATTTTTTTTAAAAAGCAGGCTAATTAGAGCAATGGTCTTCCTTATAATGATGTCTGGGTGTGAGAACTGGACGCTAAGAATAGCTGGTCGAAGAAGAATTGAACAGTGCTGCTGGCGTAAATTATTGTGTCTCCCGTGGGCACTCAGAGCAAAGCAACAGAGAGGTGCTGAATTGTGTAAAACCAGACACATCCCTGGAAACCCAAATCACAAGACTACGTCTGATTTACTTGGGCCGTGTCATGCATGCAAATTCATTGGAGAAGACAATGGGGCTAGGAATGGTTAGTGGAACAAGAAGAAGGGGCAAGCCAAGAACAAGCTGGCTTAATAACACCCAAACTGATACGAAAAGGAATATCCGAACAACTAAAAGAAGCGAAAGTCCACGATCTGGATAGAGAGGACTGCTGTGTTGAAAGAATAGTCAAAGAGGCCATCTATATGAACACTGAACAGTCCTCTTTCAATGGTGGGGGGATACGACACCACCCTTCTCTTGTCTACAACCTACTCCAGGGGTAGACAACCTTGGCTCTTTGATGACTTGTGGACTTCAACTCCCAGAATTCCTCAGCCAGGTACGCTGGCTGAGGAATTCTGGGAGTTGAAGTCCACAAGTCATCAAAGAGCCAAGGTGGCCTACCCCTGACCTAGTCCTTTCAGAAGCTCCAAGAAGGCTCCACACCCATTTGCGCCACTCAGGTGGCCCCGAGGGTGCAGATGAACCTCCAAGTGGTCTCAACGACTCTCAGGAAGAGTACTAACGACCAGAGGACTTGCAAGGAATATAAATCTTTCCATCCTCCACCCTTCAGTCAGAACTGAAGAAGCTTCTTGGATGAGAAGCCAAACGTCTCCAAGAAAGTCCAGTTGACTTTTGAAAAAGCACTTTTGGGACCACCGTGAGCTGGATCGTCTGAGAATCTCCAGAGACATTGAAGGTGTCACCTCGTCTGGGTGGCAGCAGACTCCAGGATGGAGATCCCAAGTCGGAGACTTTCACAGCAAGAAGAGCTTGGAAACTCTGTGAAAGTCCCTCATCTTCTCCTTGATTTGGGTTTTAAAAACAAGCCAAGCAGGCTGGTTCAGAATGAGCTCTAAACCTCTAGGCCAAGGGTAGGCAACCTTGGCTCTTTTATGACTTATGGACTTCAACTCCCAGAATTCCTGAGCCAGCCACACTGAGGGAAAAGGGAGAGGTTTCCAAGCTGAGCCAGGCTGGCTCAGGAATTCTGGGAGTTGAAGTCCACGAGTCATGAAGGGGGCCATAATTCCCCCATGCTGGCTCAGGAATTCTGGGAGTTGAAGTCCGCCAGTCATGAGGGGGCCATAGTTCCCCCATGCTGGCTCAGGAATTCTGGGAGTTGAAGTCCACGAGTCATAAAAGAGCCAAGGTTGCCCACCCCTGCTCTAGGCTTTCTTTAATGTGAAGCAGAAATCAAAATACCTCACTAAACACTGTGGGATAACAATGATCTTCTGCATGGCCACTACAGACTTCGGCCAAGTCCACTTTTAAGATTTGGCGATCAGACCTTAACCCAGGTAGTTCTCGCCTCCCGACCACAATGGAGCCCAAAATTTATGTTGCCAAGAAAGACAGTTATGAGGTGAATTTTGACCCGTTTTACGATCTTTCTAGCCACCGTTGTGAAGGGAATCCCTTTAGCCCAGGGGTCTTCAAGCTTGGCCCTTTTATGTCTTGTGGACTTCAACTCCCAGAATTCCTCAGCCAGGCACGCTGGCTGAGGAATTCTGGGAGTTGAAGTCCACAAGTCATAAAAGGGTCATAGTTCCCTCATGCTGGCTGAGGGATTCTGGGAGTTGAAGTCCACAAGTCATAAAAGGGCCAAGTTTGAAGACCTCTGCTTCAGCTGTTAAGTTAGGAACACCGTTGTTAAGTGAATCCGGCTTCCCTGTTGACTTTGCTTGTCAGAAGGTCGCAAAAGGGGATCACGTGAGCCCCCCGGGACAGTGCGACCGTCATAAATATGAGTCAGTCGCCGGGCATCTGAATTTCGATCACGTGACCGTGGGGATGCTACAACAGCCGAAAGTGTGGATAATGGCGATAACACCATTTTTCCCCCACTGCTGTTGTAACTTTGAACGGTCACTAAATGAATTCAAGTAAGTAGAGGACTAGCAGAATGAAGGATCTGGATGGTCATTCTCTTAAACTTGTTCTTCCCGATTCCTGCTAGAAAGGAATGCAAGAAAAAGAAGAAAGGAACCGTTTCTAATCCTCTAAATGTGAAATTATCGTTATGTCTTATGCTCTAGGCCAGGGGTAGGCAACCTTGGCCCCTTCATGACTGGTGGACTTCAACTCCCAGAATTCCTCAGCCAGCCATGCTGAGGGGAAAGGGAGAGGTTTCCAAGCTGAGCCAGGCAGGCTCAGGAATTCTGGGAGTTGAAGTCCACAAGCCATGAAGGGGGCCATAGTTCCCCCATGCTGGCTCAGGAATTCTGGGAGTTGAAGTCCACCAGTCATAAAAGAGCCAAGGTGGCCTACCCCTGCTCTAGAGCAGCGGTTCTCAACCTATGGGTCGCGACCCCATTTGGGGTCGAACGATCATTTTGCGGGGGTCGCCAAACAACGCGATCCACCATTTTTCCCCCGCAGGGGGCGCCGCCGCACATGCGCGCTGCGCATGGGGGCGCCACCGCGCATGCGCGCCGTGCATGTGGGCGCCACCGCGCATGCGTGCCGCACATGGGGGTGCCACCGCGCATGCGCGCCGCGTCCGTGTGACGGGGGTCGCCGTCACACAAACGTTGAGAACCGCTGCTCTAGAGAGATCCTTACAGTTTAATAGAAATAAATCCATTTGCAGAGGAATCAGTGTTTATATTCATATTTCACCAGATATTTGAGGGATCTCCCATAGATTTTAATTAGGCTGGTTGTTCTGGGATATATGAAAAGCTTTAAGTCACTGGGGAACCCGATGCACGTCACAACATGTTTATTCATAAGGGCAGATTTTGAATAATACATAAGGATAATGAGGTAAAGAGGCAGAGCTTAGACATCTTAACTTCCTTTCTTTTTTTTCTTTAAAAAAAAAAAGAACTCAGCATTTTACCTAATTCATGTTCCTAGACTTCTTCACGGGTTCAGCCTGTCGGTTTAGGTGCTGTGATATTTTTTTTCCCATTAAAAAAAAAGCAGGAGAATGGACGCTTAAAGTCTCAAATTTAGCAGAAATGGCTAAGATTTCTGCTTATTTGAAGGATCATTCACAAGAAAGATACATTCCGGTTTGGAGAAGATGGATAGATTATATTCAGGATAAATATGGGACTAAAAAGTTCCATTTACTTTATCAGTAAATTTTAGAGTATTATTATTATTATTAATAGTTTACTATAGTGGAATTTTTATTAGTTTTATTATTATTTTTAGCATTAATATTGTTTAACAATTTGGATATTGTATTGTTCAAGAATTAGGATATTAACTTGTTTATATTATTATGCTTATTTTTAATTTGTTTATTTTTATGTTAAAGGGGAGTTAAAGCGCATTATGGACTGGGTTATTTACATAGTTGGTTAATGTTAGTTAGAGTATGATTATTATATTTGTTACCCTGTACTCAGCTCTGGGAAGTGGGGGAGGGAGAGGGTTTTTTTTTAGGGTGGGTGGGTTTTGGGGTGTATATTGTAACTTTTATAAAACTTTTCAAAAAAAAAAAAAGCAGGAGAAAATTAACGAGAAAAGCTGACTTGCCTCTCTGTCTTTCTTCCCACAGTCCTTAATATTCGATGAGGTTGACCTGTCAGATGCCAGCGTGGCTGAATCGAGCACAAAAAATGTCAACAACAGCTTCACGGTAGGTGACGTGTACACTTGAGGGCTCCTGAGCGGCCGCCGACAGCTTTGAAATTTCGATTTTTGCTCGGAGAGCAGGGAGGAGAGAAAGAAAGTCAACTGAAGAATATATTGGAATGAAAATTCTTCAGAAAGCCTTGGAAACATGGCAGGTTATGCCCACCCAAGTCTGTTTGGGCTAAAATACAATACAGGAAGTCCTCGTCTTACAACAGTCCCATTTAGTGACCGTTCAAAGTTACAACGGCACTGAAAAAAGGGACTTAGGACTATTTTTCACCTGACGGGCATTGTGGCCTCCTCAAGGTCACGTGATCCAAATTCAAATGCTTGGCAACTGGCATGTACTTACGACAGTTGCCAGGGTCCCTAAGGTCATGTGATCCCTTTTCATGATCTTCTGACAAGCAAAGTCGAGGGCAACCTGTAATAACAAACCACTCAAATTGTGTATTCGTTGCGGTAAAGGATTATTAATACAATTAATATCCTACAAGGATTAGGACATTTCCTCTCTGCTTACAGAATTGGCGTTGCTTTAGCTCAGGGGTCTTCAAACTTGGCCCTTTGATGACTTGTGGACTTCAACTCCCAGAATTCCTCAGCCAGCCTGAGGGAACTGTGACCCTTTTATGACTTGTGGACTTCAACTCCCAGAATTCCTCAGCCAGCGTGGCTGGCTGAGGAATTCTGGGAGTTGAAGTCCACAAGTCATCAAAGGGCCAAGTTGGAAGACCCCTGTCTTAAATCTAACCAACAAAATGGAGGCTGGCTGAGGAATTCTGAGAGTTGAAGTCCACAAGTCATCAAAGGGCCAAGTTGGAAGACCCCTGTCTTAAATCTAACCAACAAAATGGAGGCTGGCTGAGGAATTCTGAGAGTTGAAGTCCACAAGTCATCAAAGGGCCAAGTTGGAAGACCCCTGTCTTAAATCTAACCAACAAAATGGAGGCTGGCTGAGGAATTCTGGGAGTTGAAGTCCACAAGTCATCAAAGGGCCAAGTTGGAAGACCCCTGTCTTAAATCTAACCAACAAAATGGAGGCTGGCTGAGGAATTCTGGGAGTTGAAGTCCACAAGTCATCAAAGGGCCAAGTTTGAAGACCTCTGTCTTAAATCTAACAAACAAAATGGAGGCTGGCTGAGGAATTCTGGGAGTTGAAGTCCACAAGTCATCAAAGGGCCAGGTTTGAAGACCCCTGCTTTAGCTTGTTGTCCATAGACACAATACCGTTCCTGTCCGTTGTTTAGCTGCATTTTCCAGAATTCAAGTTCCAACAGAATCCTTATGTTCAAACTGAGGAGGAGTAGAAAGGAATGTAAAGAAAATGGAGGAAGTAGACAGTTCCTAATCCTCTAAGTCAGTGTTTCCCAAAGTTGACAATTTTAAGGCATGAGGACTTCAACTCCCAGAATTCCACAGCCAGCAACGCTGGCTGTGGAATTCTGGGAGTTGAAGTCCACATGCCTTAAAATTGTCAACTTTGGGAAACACTGCTCTAAGTGCATACTTAACTGCATGCCTTAGGCCCTTCCCCCCCCCCCCCCGTGATTTGATGCAAACGTTGGTTTGCGGAAGGAAAAAGCAGAGTAGAAGAAAGTTCTTTCAGATGTGTCCACAAGGTATGGTCCAAAAAAACAGGTTGCAGCCATGTGAACAAATTCACACCGGTCTTTTACGTGGGATATTCTTGGAAAGCTTTTAGTTGTTCCACTGAAGTCAGCCCGTAATGAAAAGGCCGAGCACAATGAAACAAGCTTCCCTTCTCTGCGTACAATCCTTTGCGGTGCGGAGAGCTGGGTTGTTTTTGTGTGTGTGTGTGTTATTTTTTTTACCTCTTTCGTAACTGGGAGCAATTTAATGAGGGATGGGGCTCTCCTGCGGCTAGGTGAGCCTTCTGTAAAGGTGACTCTACATTTGTTGTTCAAAAGCAACCGATTTTGCAGCCTCCCAGGGGTGTTTGGTTCGAAAAAGCCATTGTCTCTGGGCTCACCCACGCCTTATCGCCAAAATCTGGTGCTCTCCCCGGTTAAATATTGGATTGCATGAAATAATAGTCCTTTTCCTCGTTCAGCATCCGTGAAAGAGGGCCGTTTTACCTGCCTCGTGAAAGTACAGCCCTTCTGTTCTTCGTTTGATCAGATAACGCACAAAATCTCCCGGCTGGTCTTTTACGAAGCCGGTCCTGTTTCCATTGACGAATTCTCCGGCTTCTGTTGCTTCACCTTTTACCTTTTTTAAATTTTTTATTTTTTATTTTGCTCTGCCAACAGCTTTGTTGTTTCGTTCTGGGCACCTGGGAAAAGTACAGCTGCCTTTTCTTAGCTCTTAAAGCACAGGTTGGGGAACCCCGGCCCCCTTTATGACTTGTGGACTTCAACAAGAGCCGAGGTGGTGCAGCAGTTAGGGTGCAGTACTGCAGGCCACTTTAGCTGACTGTGTTCAGCAGGTCAGCGGTTCAAATCTCACCGGCTCAAGGTTGACTCAGCCTTCCATCCTTCCGGGGTAGGTAAAATGAGGACCCAGATGGTTGGGGGCAATGTAAATATATATATACACATTGCTTACTGGTGTACACTGCTTAGAGAGTGCTTGCACTTAAAGCGGTATATAAGTCTCATAAATAAATAAATAAATAAACAAACTCCCAAGATTCTTAGAACGAAGGAGAAATTTCCTGACAGTTGGAACAATTAACCAGCGGAACGACTTGCCTCCAGAAGTTGTGCATGCTCCAACCCTGGAGGTTTTTAAGAAGAGACTGGACAGCCATTTGTCTGAAATGGGATAGGGTTTCCTGCCTGAGCACGGGGTTGGACTAGATGACCTCCAAGGTCCCTTTCAACTCTTCTCTTCTCTTCTCTTCTCTTCTCTTCTCTTCTCTTCTCTTCTCTTCTCTTCTCTTCTCTTCTCTTCCCTTCCCTTCCCTTCCCTTCCCTTCCCCTGTCCTCTACCATTCCATTCCATTCCATTCCACATTTTCTATTCTAATCCATTCCGTTCTATTCCATTCCACATTTTCCATTCCATTCCTATTAAGGAATTCTGGGAGTTGAAGTCCACAAGTCATAAAGGGGCCCTAGTTCCCCACCCCTGAGCAAGTACAGATACTGCTCAGGTTACAACAGTTCGTTTAGGGATTGTTCGAATTTACAACTGCAATGAAAAGATTGACTTATGAGTTATGATTGTCTTTCACACTTAACAACCATTGCAGCATCCCGATGGTCACGTGATCAGAATTCAGACATTCAGCAACTGACTCATATTTACGATGGTCACAGTGTCCCAGGGTCATGCAATTTCTTTTCTGCAACCTTTCTCTGGTTGTGCAAATTATACCCCGCATAATAATAATAATAATAATAATAATAATAATAATAATAATAATGATGATGATGATGATGATGATGATGATGATGATGATGTTGGAAGGGACCTCGGAGGTCATTTAGTCCAACCCCCTGCTCAGGCAGGAAACCCTATACCATTTCAGACAAATGGCTGTCCAGCCTCTTCTTAAAAATTTCCAAGGTCGAGGGTGAGTGGGTGGGTGAGTGGGTGGGTAATGATAATATAGTCATGGTAAATGCTTGGGCATTTCCCCTATGCTGCGTTCATGTGTGTGAGAGGGAGGAGAGGGGAGGAAGGAGTAGGGAGGAAGTAGGATGGTTAGAGGAGATGGGGAGGGGAAGAGAGTAGGAGGGGAGGAGAGAAAGAGGAGGGAAGTAGGGAAGGTTTAGAGAGGGTGGACGCAGCCTGGGGGGAATGAGCAGGCGGTACCAATGGTTAATTGTATTTTGTATGAATAAATGGGAAATAAACACTTTTTAATAATAATAATAATAATAAAATGAGCACTTAAAAAAAAAATTTCCAGGGTTGGAGCATTCACTGCTTCTGGAGGCAGGTGGTTCCACTGGTTAGTTGTTCTCACTGTCAAAACCCTTTCTTAAAGCAACTATTGATAGCGCAATCTTTCCCAGAATTGGCTCTGTTGGCTGTAGACAACGCCCAGGCCTGTTACGTGGGACTGTTAAGCCAAGATCACCTCTTGTACTTTCTTATCTGATTGTTGGACGGGAGATCCCGAGATGAATATCTCAAGGTGGCCCACTGGGTGCTCCCTCCTCCCATTTTTCCCCAAACAATGCTTTGAGTTAAATAGGGCGGAGGGAGAGAGAGAGAGAGAGAGAGAGAGAGAGAGAGAGAGAGAGAGAGAGAGAGAGAGAGAGAGAGAGAGAGAGACAGACAGACAGACAGACAGAGACAGAGAAATGAGAGAGAGAGAGAGAGAGAGAGAGAGAGAGAGAGAGAGAGAGAGATCTGAGGTCACTTTATGAGTTTCTGTGGAGCTAGATGGCTTCATTTCGTCAACATACTTATTTGCCGAAGTCCAGTGGTGGGATTCAAATACGTCAACAACTGGTTCTCTACATGGATGCCACTTCCGGAAGTCCATTCTGGGCCTGCTGGACATCAAAAGATTAGCTACCGGGTACGAACCGGCTGAATCCCAGCACTGACGAAGTCTTAACCCAAGTCCTCCTGGTGGGCTTGTTTTCGACACTTGGATGCAGCTGAAGAAGGAACTTAATAATATGTAAGTAAAGGAGAGCAGAACAATTAACCAGGGGAACCACCTGCCTCCAGAAGCGGTGAATGCTCCAACACTGGAAGTTTTTAAGAAGAGACTGGACAGCCATTGGTCCGAAATGGGGTAGGGTTTCCTGCCTGAGCAGGGGTTTGGACTAGATAATCTCCAAGGTCCCTTCCAACTTTATTATTAGTAGTATTAATATTATTATTAGTATTAGTATTATTATGGATCATTGCACAGTTAGCCAGATGTTCAGACTGGATTTGGCATTTTGTCTACCTATCGAGTCCTTCCCAAGGACCTGGGGTAGGCAGATGAGGAGGTTTGATCTCGTCGCAGGATGGAAGCAGTTCCTAGTAAGGCCGCCTTTTGCAATTGACTAATAGCAAATTTGTCAATGCCAATGGTGTTCAAGTTGTTTGCTCAGTTGTTTTGGATTGCACCCAAGGGAGCCTATGACTATTGGTACTACCCTTGCTGCTTTTTTGCCACAGTCTTTCTATTCTATTTGTAGGTCTTTGTATTTTGTTATCTTCACAGTTCTTTTCTCTTATATTCTGCGTCTCCAGGCAATGCCACGTGCGACTATCCAGACCTTTTTGGTCTTTCTTATCGACAATTGTTAAGTCTGGGGTGTTATGTTGAGGTGCTTGTCTGTTTTGAATTCTGAGTCCCAGAGCCGTTTAATTTTATCATTTCCTATGACTTTTCTCTATTTTATGATTCCCACCAGTTTTTGCTTACAGGCAAATGATATTTTTTGCAGATCTTCCAATGCACCATTGTGCTACTTGTATGTCGCTGCTTGTGAATCAGTCTGTGCAATCTTCTTGCAACAGCTTACCAAGTGGTCCACTGTTTCTTCAGCTTTTGCATAGGCGGCACTTACTGTCTGTTGCTGTCTTCTCATTTTGACTTTGTATGCATTTTTGCCTTAAGGCTTGTTCTTGTGCAGCCAGAATTAGTCCCTCGTCTCTGCTTCAATTTTCCTGCTCATTAGCCATTGCCAGGTTTTATTATTATCTGCTTTCCAGCTATTTTTTTCATGTATTGGCAATGTAGGCTTTGTACTTCCCAGGCCTTATCTGTTCTTCATTTGGTCTTCTGAGGCCAGTTTGGTTCTCTCCATTCGTTTAGTAAGCCTTCTGATATACTAAATTTCAGTGCATCTTCATCATTGTTCTTCAGATATTCTTCCAAAGCCATTTTTTCTTCTTCAACCATCTGATGTACTTGTAGCATTCCACGCCCACCTATTTGCTTGGTAGATAAAGTCTGTCAATGTCACTGCATGGATGAAGGGTGTGATTCATTGTCATTATTTTTCTGGTCTTCCTATCCATTGCTTTTAGTTCTGCTTGAATCCAGTCCACTATTCCAGCTGTGTACCTAATGACTGGGATTGCCCAGGTGTTGATTGCCTTTATTGTATTTCCTCCATTGAGTTTGGATTTTAAGATTTTCTTCACTCTCTTGATGTATTCACTTCTAATCTTTTTCTTGACTTCAGTGTGCTTGATGTTGTCAATATTATTATTGTCAATATTATTATTATTATTATTATTATTATTATTATTATTATTATTATTATTATTATTATTATTATTCTGCCTTTCTGTCTGTTTTCCTTTCTTTCACTCTCTTTTCCCTGAACGCAACAGATGTTTAACTGGGAATCTGATTTAGTTGAGCTGACGGATCAACTCCACCTTCCCCTCAATTCTTCCAAGAATCCCAAGAAAGGTGCTTTTTCCAAAAAGCAACTGAACTTTCTTGAGGGTTTTTTTCCTCCCTTGAAAACGTTTCGTTTCTCACCTAAGAAGCCTCTTCAGTTCAGTTCTTCAGTTCAGAACCGAAGAAGCTTCTCGGGATGAGAAGCAAAAGGTTTTCAAAGAAAAAAAAAAACAAGAAAATTCAGTTGCTTTTCGGGGGAAAAAAAAAACCTCCTTTGGGACAACCTGGATGATTGAGAATCTCCACAGACCATTAAGATACTTTTAGCTAATACTACTACTACTACTAACAACGACGACAATAACAATAACAACATGATTATTTTCCACTTAGTGGTTTATTTGGACATTTTATTGGGTCTTTCTAGAAGAAAGTTGGAGGGGTAGAAAACAGCGTAGCTGACGGGAAGCGATGATATTTTGTGCCTGATCATGCTTCCTGCAACTTTGCAAAGAGGCAACGGTTGCTTTGAAAACAACGTTGCTGCTTTAAAAGAGATGCACAAAACCTTCCAGTTGATGGCCAAGAATCTGTTTTGAAGGCTTCATGATTTGGTTTGATCACAGTGTGAATAATTGAGTCAATTATCCAGTTTATTTCTTCTGTTCTGTTCTGTTCCCTTCCCTTCTTATTCTATTCTATTCTATTCTATTCTATTCTATTCTATTCTATTCTATTCTATTCTGTTCTGTTCTGTTCTGTTCTGTTCTGTTCTGTTCTGTTCTATTCTATTCTATTCTATTCTATTCTATTCTATTCTATTCTATCCTATCCTATCCTATCCTATCCTATCCTATCCTATCCTATCCTATCCTATTCCATTCTATTCCATTCCATTATTCTATTCTATTCTATTCTATTCTATTCTATTCTATTCTATTCTATTCTATTCTATTCTATTCTATTCTATTCCATTCCATTCCATTCCATTCCATTCCATTCCATTCCATTCCATTCTGTTTCCATTCTGTTTCCATTCCATTCCATATTTTCTATTCTATTCTATTCTATTCTATTCTATTCTATTCTATTCTATTCTATTCTATTCTATTCTATTCTATTCTATTCTATTATTTTTATTCCATTCCATTCTATTCCATTCCATTCTATTCCATTCCATTATTTCTTCCAACTCAGAGCAAGAAATACAGTTTGGCAGCCTAATAGATAGATAGATAGATAGATAGATAGATAGATAGATAGAGAGAGAGAGAGAGATGATAGCTATGATAGATAGATGATATAGATAGATAGATAGATAGATAGATAGATAGATAGATAGATAGATAGAGACAGACGGACAGACAGACAGACAGGATAGATGATAGATAGAGAGATAGAGCAATAGTGAGATAGATAACCTTTATTGTCATTTTTTATTGTGGGCACAATGGTACAAATTAAAAATGAAGTTTAGTTGCTTGTTCATTTGCCGACGTTCAGGAAAAGGATACTAAGGGTGTGAAGGGGGCAGGAAAGAGAAAGACGGAAAAAGATCCTTCTGTTTAGTTTATATTAAAATGCTCGGGAGTTTCTGCTGTTTCCACGTGACTCTTGGGCTGTGTGTGTGTGTGTGTGTGTGTGTGTGTGTGTGTGTGTGTGTGTGTACTGAGTGAGCTTGCCTGATGTGTTAGTGCCATTTGTGGAGAGAAGCGAAGACTGAACACACTGCCAAAAAGACAGGGTAAATTGTGGCCAGGAAGATCTTCTAATTTTGCAAGATGCTAAACCAGGTTTATCAAATAGGCAACGCTCTAGTGGATCTTTACATGGAATTGAGATTCTGGAATTGCGTTCTGCTGATGTTAATAGATTATAGCATCATTTAAGCTTTCCAAAATGATGTCTCCGGAAAGGTAAAAAATATAGCAGGCGATGCATTTAGCCAGGATGGAAAAAGTATGTTCTCTGCTTCGTGTTCTGAACTTGTTGCTTCCCAGAAGTCAGAGGTGTATATTGTTCGTCTTCGTTTTAATAATCCTGAAGAATTTCAGACCAAGGGATATTCAAATTTAAGATTTGGCAGGGCGACCCATCTGAACGGGAATGTTCGTCAACTCAGATAATTGACAGCCTTCCCTCTGTCACGCTGTGCTGTGTTTTGCTTAGCACGACAATCTCTGGTTACCCAAAATCCTTAGATAATTGTATGCTTGTCAAATGCAGGATATCAAGAAAGATTGATCTCTCCCAACCCTCGTTACTCCTTTATAAAACTACAGACGTGTTTTAAAACACACCCGTAGAACATTCTGATATTTTTTTCCCCCTCTGGGCGTGTACAAATCTAGTGCTGGCAAAGTCAATGATTGTGTTCTGAAATGTACAACAACGAAAGCTTTTTTTGAGTATTGTGGCTGCTGGTTTAATTTGCTCTTACGACGGCGATAAAGGGGAACGTTCTCCTTTATGTGTCGGAGAAAAGGACGTTTCCTTATTTTTTATGTTCCATTTGGGTCTGCCTTCCCTTTAGCAATTGGCAATCCTTTTCAGATAATCACCCCATTCAGGAGACTGATATTGTGTGCAGAGAACAGAAAAGAGATGGAAGACTGGATTACTTCGTTGAAGTCGGTCCAGTCCCGAGAACATTACGAGGTAAGCTGAACGGGCCTTTGGGACCGCTGTTTTATTTTTTTAAAGAATAATTCAGGATTCTCCCTTTATTAAGATGCAAAAAACAGGAAGGAAAATGTTTGTGTTCTTAATAAACGCACGAAGACTGAGCTGAGGTTTATATTTAGCCTGTTCTTTCTTTTTTCTTTTTTGCTTCAAAAGAATGAATGTCTTATTTTTTTTTTTGTGGGGGGGGGTTGCTCAAAAGAGGAACTTCTCCAAAATGTGGTGATGGTAACCCTGGCGCATCGTGCATGTGGCAATCTGTCTTTTAACTTTTTTTACTAGGCGGCCCAGTTTAACGTGGAGCACTTTTCAGGGATGCACAACTGGTATGCTTGTTCCCACGCGAGGCCCACTTTTTGCAACGTCTGCCGCGAAAGCCTCTCCGGAGTTACTTCCCACGGTTTGTCTTGCGAAGGTAATAGTTTAGCCCTAAAAGGCAGAGTTAAGAGTCCCTTTGCTTAAATAGAGCGGTAATTTCTGCTGGCTTGTGTCAGTTCAGCGTCTTTCTTTCTAGCCTGGACAATTCAGCCGTGCTTTCACTCATCGGTTAGTGAATCTGCCTTTTCCGAGAATGGATTGCCGTTTGCTGATCTGTGGGCGTGCGATGGGTCACGGGAGATCCTTGACTTGCGACTGGGGTGTTGGTTGTAAGTCGCTGTAGTTGTAAGTTGAGGCATCTCAATGGCTGGTTTGGACTGTTCAGCCCATCGGAGAAATGGTGGCCTTGCAGCTTCAACGCGACCGTTGGCTGCAATCGCTCAGATTTGTTCTGCTTTTTGGATAAGAACAAAATTCACACGACATGTTCGAACCTGACAGGTCCCAGCAATTTGTTTTATTTCTTTTTTGCATGGAGCATGAGAAGGAAGAGAACCTGCAGTAGCTGGGGTCAGGACTTTGATTAAATGTGGGTCATGTATAGAATAGAATAGAATAGAATAGAATAGAATAGAATAGAATAGAATGGAATGGAATGGAATGGAACGGAACGGGACGGGACGGGACGGGACGGGACGGGATGGGATGGGATGGGATGGGATGGGGTGGAATGGAATGCAACAGAATAGAAAATATGGAATGGAATAGAATGGAATGGAATAGAATAGGATGGGATGGGATGAGATGGGATGGGATGGGGCGGAATGGAACGGAACGCAACAGAATAGAAAATATGGAATGGAATAGAATAGAATGGAATGGAATGGAATGGAATAGGATGGGATGGGATGAGATGGGATGGGATGGGGTGGGGTGGGGTGGGGCGGAATGGAACGGAACGCAACAGAATAGAAAATATGGAATGGAATGGAATAGAATGGAATGGAATAGGATGGGATGGGATGGGATGGGATGGGACGGGATGGAGCAGAATGGAACGGAACAGAACAGAATAGAAAATATGGAATGGAATGGAATACCATTTCTGACAGATGTCAGTCCAGTCTCTTCTTAAAATCCTCCAGTGATGAAGCTCCCACAAGTTCTCAAGGCCAGCTGTTCCACTGGTTCATTGTTCTCACAATTAGGAAGTTTCTCCTTAAATGAGTACCTTGATTCATTCCATGTACAATTCTTGGATTCCATTTGCAGGGTTTTTTTAAACCCGGTTATCCATGTTATTGGAAACTAAATAACACACTCGGGGGATCCCCAGGTGACTGTTAATGCTTGCTGACAAGTTAAACTATAAGTCCCAGGATTTGGATCTTGTCAGATTAATGTTTTTGCTTTTCTTTCTTTGGAACCAACAAAGGCATTTGGAGAGACAGCTGTTCTTGGAAAGCCACCAGCTCAAAACTTCTGGGATGCTGAATCGCCCGCTTGCAAGCAACAGGCGTTCATTGTGATAAATAATAATTATCAGGGACTTGGCTAAGGTCTGAAGTGGTTTTCAGCCCTTGTTTATGTAAGAGTGCAGATGCTATGCATCTTGGCTTCATAAGGTGTCTTACAAAGAGACCGCCTAGCAGCCTCACTTGTGTGTGTACGTGTGTATGAGGAGGATCATAATGCCTCCACGGGACTGAATAGATCAGGTATCAGAGGGAAGGATGAGAAGCAATGGTTGGAAGCTGATCAAAGAGAGAAGCAATCTGGAATTAAGGAGAATCTTCCTAACAGTGAGGACAATCAACCAGTGGAACAGAAGTTGCCATCAGAAGTGGTGGGTGCTCCATCACTGGAGGTTTTTAAGAAGAGACTGGACATTCACTAGTCTGAGATGGTATAGGGGCTGGACTAGAAGACCTCCAAGGTCCTTTCCAGCTTCTGTTCTACTCTATTCTGTTCTGTTCTGTTCTGCTCCACCCCGTCGCAATCTATTCTATTCTATTCTATTCTATTCTATTCTATTCTATTCTATTCTATTCTATTCTATTCTATTCTATTCTATTCTATTCTATTCTATTCTATTCTATTCTATTTTCCAGGATCTATTCTATTCTATTCTGTTCTGTTCCGTTCCGTTCTGTCCCATTCCGTTCCATTCCATTCTATTCTATATTCTCTTCTATTCTGTATTCTCTTCTCTTCTCTTCCCTTCCATCCCATCCCATCCCATCCCATCCCATCCCATCCCATTCTATTCTATATTCTCTTCTATTCTGCATTCTCTTCTCTTCTCTTCCCATCCCATCCCATCCCATCCCATCCCATCCCATCCCATCCCATCCCATCCTATTCTATTCTATTCTATTCTATTCTATTCTATTCTATTCTATTCTATTCTATTCTATTCTACCTTCTCTTCTCTTCTCTTCTCTTCTCTTCTCTTCTCTTCTCTTCTCTTCTCTTCTATTCTATTCTATTCTATTCTATTCTACATTCTCTTCTCTTCTCTTCACCTTTGGTGAAGGTTGGAAGCAAATCCTTCTTCCTAAATGGGTATTTGGTTAAGATGGATTTTGTGACACGAAGAAATAACGTTTTCAGGAATCTATCTATGTTTCTTTTTTAAAGTTCATTTCCTTTTTCCTAGTATGCAAGTTCAAGGCTCACAAAAGGTGTGCCGTTCGGGCCATAAATAATTGCAAATGGACAACATTGACTTCAATTGGAAGAGATATCATTGAGGATGAAGATGGTGTAAGTCTTTGCAACATGCATGCTTCAGTTTTTTGTTGAAAAACAATTGGCTGTAATAACAATTAGGCAGGGTGGGTTGTAGCTAGCGGTGGGCCCTGTCTAGCAAACATGTTTTTAGCACATGATGTCCTATTGAATTCAGGATGTAACTCTATCACCAAGAAGACCTTGGACTATTTTCAAGTAGGCCCCAGGGAGTTACAGATTTCTTTCCGGCAAGCTTGGAGGTGTCTATAATAGCTTCATTCACAGCTGCAGAAAATGGCCAGATTTTAGGACCAATAGGCCACCTGGTCTTCCAGTTGTGAAGAAAGAACACTAGTGGCCAAGGGTTGAGAATGAGAAGCTGTACAATGCCACTGGTGAAATGTTGAGGGTGTCTGTTCAGCTTCTTAAGAAATACAGTAGCTCTTCTTTCAGGCATCTTTGAAGTGTTGTGGAAATCCTTGGGATCATCCTCATCTTCAACCTCATCCTGCATCTTCATTCTCAACCTCATCCTCATCCTCATCTTCATCTTCATCCTCATTCTCACTCTCAACTTCAGTCTCAACCTCAACCTAAACATCATTTTCATCCTCATCCTCACCCTTATCCTCAACCTCAACTTCAACTTCAGCATCATTTTTATCCTCAACCTCAACCTCAGCCTTAATATCATTTCCACCCTCACCCCAACCTCAATCTCAACCTCAATCTCAACCTTATCCTCAACCTCAGCTTCAACTTCAGCATCATTTTTATCCTCACTTTCATCCTCAACCTCAGTTTCAACCTCAGCCTTAATTTCACTCATCTTCATCCTCATTCTCAACCTCAACCTCATTCTCATCCTCAACCTCAACCTCAGTCTCATCCTCAACCTCAACCTCAGTTTCAACCTCATCCTCACCCTAACCCTCAATTTCATTGTCACCCTCAACCTCAATCTCATCCTCATCCTCAACCTCAACCTCATCCTCATCTTCATCCTCATCATCATCCTCATCCTCATCTTCTTCCTCATCCTCATCCTCAACTTCAACCTCATCCTCATCTTCATCCTCATCCTCATCCTCAACCTCAACCTCAGTTTCAACCTCATCCTCAGCTTAACCCTCAATCTCATTGTTACCCTCATCCTCAACCTCAACCTCAGTTCAACCTCCTCCTTGTCCTCATCATCATCCTCATCTTCATCAGTTTGCACCCCACATTCTTTTTTGTACAACTCAAGGCTGAGTACATGGTGATCCTGCCTCCTCTTTCCCCCAGTGAGATTGGTTGAGCCAAGGGACCCTGAATGACCTCAAGTCACCCAGATTTCATGTCTAAGGGTGGACTAGAAGTTATAATCCTCTTGGTTTCTAGCTCATTGCACTCATATGGCTCCTTTTACTCTTTGGAACATGAGGATGGCCTCAATCAAGGAAAAACACTGGGATAAAGTCCCTTGTGAGTGAGTGGACCTCTTCAAATCAGAGCGTCAACATCCAGCTCGAGAATCCAAATAAAACTCCAGATTGATTTTGTTTCTGAAAATCTTACTATTTATTGAATACGCTGCTTGGTGATGTCGAAGCAAAACTAACTCTGAGGTTCCCACACTGATTACTAGACTTAAACAATCATTTTCCCAGCCAAACCCCCAACGTCTTACATCATTCACATCATGAAGTCCACTTTGTGATGGGAACCATCTGCTTCAAATCCACACCTGTTCTGATGTCCTTGACAAGGCTTCAGGCTCCTGCTGTCTGCAGCTGAATCAAAGAGGTTTCATTCCTCCATTTAACCCAGTTGAAAGTAACACCTCCCACCCTCTTAATGTAAAGGAAAGTTGAAACGCAAAGTTTCATCCTGGATCAAAAGCTGACCCAGAGTAGTTTGAAAATGGACCAACCAATTCCCCACTCTAGGAATGAGACTGAAGTCAAAAGGGATGGAAGTTGAACTTTCTTACTTCTCCTCTCATTGACTCCAATCAACCTCCCCTCCAGGTAGCCATGCCTCATCAGTGGCTAGAAGGCAACCTTCCGGTCAGCGCCAGATGTGCTGTGTGTGACAAAACCTGTGGCAGTGTTCTCCGCCTGCAAGATTGGAAGTGCCTTTGGTGCAAGACACTGGTAAGTGTGGGCCGTGCTTTTGTGAAGATGTTCTCCTGGACTGGGACAAGAAGCTGACCATAAAGCATGGACAGTGGTGGTGGTGGTGATAAAAGAATCACGGTGCTTGTGTGTTTGAACCTTTTTAGGTGCATCGACAACACATACACGACAGGACTGGGGCTCTAGTGGGCTTGTTTGTGACTGCGGGGGGTCTTTGATGCTTTGGGTTTCCTTGCAGACGTTTCATTACCCAGCTGGGTAGCACCATCAGTGTTTGGGACCATAATCGCGACTGCTTTCACCCTCCAGTTCATTAAGTCCTAGTGGACAATCCCTTAAAGAGGAGCCAGCCGTGTGCTGCAGTTGCCAAAAAAGCCAACACAGTGCTGGGCTGCATTAACAGAGGGGCAGAATCAAGATGAGGTGAAGTGTTAATGCCACTTTACAATGCCTTGGTAAGGCCAAACTTGGAATCCTGCATCCAGTTTTGGTCACCACGATGTAAAAAAGATGTTCAGACTCTAGAAAGAGTACAGAGAAGAGCAACAAAGGTGATCAGGGGATTGGAGGCCAAAACATATAAGGAACGGTTGCAGGAATTGGGTATGTCTAGTTTAACGAAGAGAAGGACAAGGGGGGACATGATAGTAGTCTTCCAGTATCTCAGGGGCTGCCCCAAAGAAGAGGGAGTCAAGCTATTTTCCAAAGTGCCTGAAGGCAGGACAAGAAGCAACGGATGGAATCTAATCAAGGAGAGAAGCAACCTAGAACTAAGGAGAAACTTCTTGACAGTTAGAACAATTAACCAGTGGAACAACCTGCCTCCAGAAGCAGTGAACGCCCCAACACTGGAAGTTTTTAAGAAGAAACTAGACAGCCATTTGTCCGAAATGGTATAGGGTTTCCTGCCTGAGCAGGGGGTTGGACTAGATAACCTCCAAGATCCCTCCCAACTTTATTATTATTATGGATCATCGCACAGTCAGCCAGATGTTCAGACTGGATTTGGCATTTTTGTCTACCTATCGAGTCCTTACCCAGGACCTGGGATAGGCAGATGTGGATGTTTGATGGTATTACAGATATCGTTGCAGGATGGAAGCAGTTCCTAGTAAGGCCGCCTTTTGCAATTGACTAATGGCGAATTTGTCAATGCCGATGATGGTGTTCAAGTGGTGCTCCAGTTGTTTTGGGATTGCACCCAAGAAGCCTATGACTATTGGTACTACCCTTGCTTGCCTTTGCCACAGTCTTTCTATTTCTATTTGTAGGTCTTTGTATTTTGTTATCTTCTCCAGTTCTTTCTCATCTATTCTGTGTCTCCAGGCACTGCCACGTCCACTATCCAGACTTTTTTGTCTTTCTTATTGACAATTATTATTATTATTATTAGGACCTCCTGTCATTAGGGAGTTTCAAATCAAAGCATAGATTTCTCTAAAGCTGTCCACTTCCTTAAAAATCCACTACGTTATCCATTTTGCCCTTTGTGTTAATGGCACAGAGGTGAAAGTGAATTGACTGCAATAACGCATGTTTCCAGATCGCATTGAGGATTCATTTGTGGTTGGTAGGAACCTACTACTTACTGCTTAAGTTACAGCGACTTAAAATGTACAGGTAGCCCTCAAGGTACGACTGCAATCGACCCCCCAGAGTTTCGGTTGCTAAGCGAGACATCTGTTAAGGGAGTTTTGCCCCACTTTACGACCTTTCTCACCACGGTTGTAAATGAATCACTGCAATTGTTAAGTCAGTAACACGGGGTTCTTAAGGGAATCCATCTTCCCCCATTGACTTTGCTGGTCAGAAGGTTGCAAAAGTGACCCCGGGACTTTGCAACTGTCATAAGTACATGCCAGTTGCCAAGCATTTGAATTTTGATCACGTGACCGTGGGGATGCTGCAACGGTTGTAAATGTTAAAAAGCACTTTTTCCAGTGCTATTGTAACTTGGAACGGTCACTAAAGGAGTGGTTGTTAAGTCAAGACTGCCTTTATTTATTTATGAGGAATTGCTCTCATCAACTCATTGGCTCTTACGGTGCATCTCTCAGTTGATTCCCTGTCTTTTTGAAGAAATTGTTTATGACAACCATTTAATAAAGAAAATAGCCAAAGAAACTCTGGATGAATCTTCAGCTATTATAATAAGCTATTTATTTAGAACTTGGATGCAAAGCTACCAGCCCTAGCGGTTGCTTCCCAGCTTGTCAGCTGCCTGATTCCCTTTTAAGTTTCTGTGCCATTCCTGATAGTTAACCTAATTAGTTTAATTTCATTTCATTTCATTTAATTCCATATCGGCTTGATTTATAATTTTAGCCATGTTTTCGTCCCCCGGATAAAACCAAACAGCTCACCTAATTAAAAGTAATCAGACCATGAAGCATAAACAAATGGATCTGCAACCTGAAATTTCGTTTTAATAAGACGTCTGTTTTCTCCTTCATATGCTTTTATTCCTTTTGAAAATCAAAAGATGCATGATAAGCAGCTGTCTCCTCTACGTACCCACTGAATTATGGACAAATAGTGCTTTTCTTATGGCGCATGGTGGACCTTGTCAATGGTTTTTTTTTTTAAAAAAGATTGTTTTGACGGGTCTGTTAAAACGGTCTTTATGTATCTTGTCTTTTGTACTTCTGCGATAGGTCAAAAGGTGTAAACTTAGCAAGAGTTTGAAGTTACTCGTTAGAGAAGTTCTGTTGATGATTCCACGCATTTGGTTTCAGCCATTTCACCCTGGCCCTTTTCATAATACAGTACACTGTGGTCTTTCAGTTACAAGGGAACTTTGTCCCTCCCTCTAATAATTATTTTGATTTCTCCCACCCAGGAATTCCTGCAAGCCCACCAAGATTCTCCTGTTTTTTTTTTTTTTTTGAGAGCAAAGATGCATTTTGCTACATACAATTTGAACATAGAAGTCCAGTCTGAACTGGGTAAAAACAGCTTCAGATCAAAAAACCAGCTTGCTTGTTTTCTTGCAGGTGTCTCATTACCCAAACTAGGTAACATCATCAGTGCTAGAAGGGAGGAGGAGGAGGAGTAGTAGTATGGGGTCCTTGGTGCTCTCTGAGCTCGGCTGTTTTTTTTGCAGACGTTTCATTACCCAACTAGGTAACATCATCAGTGCTAGAAAGGAGTTGAGGAGGAGAGGAGGAGGAGGAGGAGGAGGAGGAGGAGGGGAGGAGGAGGAGAGGAGGAGGAGGGGGGGAATAGGAGGAATGGGGCATCCTTGCTGCTCTCTGAGCATGCTTGTTTTCTTGCAGGCATTTCATTAGCCAAACTAAGTAACTTCATCGGTGCCAGAAGGGTGGGGGGTATACAGAGAGGAGGGGGAAGCAAGCTCAGAGAGCACCAGGGACTCCACAGTTGTTCTCCTCCTCCTCCTCTCTGCAAATTTGTCTCCTTACTAGCTCTGATGATGTTCCCTAGTTGGGTCATGAAAGGTCTGCAAGAAAACAAGCAAGCTCAGAGAGCACCAAGGACCCCACAGTCCTCTTCCTTCCTCCTCCTCCTCCTCCTCCTCCTCCTCCTCCTCCTCCTCCTCCTCCTCCTCCTCCTCCTCCTCCTCCACCTCCACCACCACCACCACTACTTCCTCTCTGCAAACTCCTCTCCATTCTAGCACTGATGATGTTCTCTAGTTGGGTCATGAAATGTCTGCAAGAAAGCCCCCAAGCTCAGAGAGCACCAAGGACCCCACAGTCCTCTTCCTTCCTCTCCTCCTCTTCCTTCCTCTCCTCCTCCTCCTCCTCCTCCTCCTCCTCCTCCTCTCTCTGTATACTTACTAGCATTGATTGTTACCTAGTTGGGTAATGAAACATCTGCAAGAAACAACCAAGCTCAGAGAGCAACAAGGACCCCACAGTCGTCGTCGTCGTCGTTGTCCTCCTCCTCCTCCTCCTCCTCCCTGTATACCCCCCACCCTTCTAGCACCAATGAAGTTACCTAGTCCGGCTCACAAAACGCTTGCAAGAAAACAAGGAGGGCTGGAAGATGCATTTTTCATTCCAGGCCAATCTGGGGGTTCCAGGGCTGCAGATGGAGCTTCTCTGGGGCCGGGTGAACCCTCTCCGTGACCCCCAAAACATAGCCACGTTTCCTGTCTCCAAAGTTCCCGAGTTCAATCTCTGTCCCCAGAGAAGGCTGCACGCAGGTGCAAAACCCCACATGGGAAGTTTGAGCAGGCTACACAAAGAGCAGTTCTCCCCCCCCCCAGAAAACAGTTTATTTTGTTTTGGGGCAAATATTAATCATCTGAAGCAAAACCAGGCGATCTGTCAAGCTCAAATGTGGAGCCTTGGATTTGCTCCTTGGCAAAATCCAGAGGCACGGCTCGGGCCTTCTGGCTCAGTCGTTAAATTAATCAAATGATTATTCACAATTTAATCATGCACGACTCTCAGATGTTAGTTTGGAAACTGCTTTACAGCTAGTCCTCGGCTTACAGCAGTTCCCTTAGTGACAATGTGAAGTTAACAACAGCACTGAAAACAGTTTTTCGCACTTACGACCGTCGCACGTGATCGAAATTCAGAGGCTTGGCAACTGACTTGTATTTACGACGGTTGCAGTGTCCCGGGGTCCTGTGACTCCCTTTTGTGACCTTCTGACAAGCGAAGTCAAGCCGGATTCACTTAACAACAGAACTTTTGGGGTCAGTGGTGGTCATTGAATTGAGGACTGCCTGTTTTCAGATTTGCCTTTTTGCCATCAAATCGCCTTTTTAATAATCCACGGCGCCTCCATTTTATGAACCCCTTTCCAGGTGCATACAGCTTGCAGAGACTCGTATCCGCGCAAGTGTCCGCTGGGCCAGTGCAAAGTCTCAATTATTCCGCCCACGGCACTGAACAGCATAGATTCGGATGGTATGTATGTTAACATGGCAAATGTATGATGTATGTAACATGCATGGTGTGTGCTGCATGAGTGCATACCACCTGTAACGTGGATAATGGTACAGGACAGTTTGCAAGACACCAGAAAGGAGATGGAAGCAATTCAAGCAGAATGTGAATGTCTTAGTACTTTATAGCATAGAATAGAATAGAATAGAATAGAATAGAATAGAATAGAATAGAATAGAATAGAATAGAATAGAATAGAATAGAATAGAATAGAATAGAATAGAATAGGAATAGAATAGAGTAGAGTAGAAAGAATAGAATAGAATAGAAATAGAAGAATGAAGAATAGAATAGAGTAGAATAGAATAGAATAGAACAGAAGTGAATAGAGTAGAGTAGAATAGAATAGAACAGAAGAATAAAGAATAGAATAGAATAGAACAGAAGAATGAATAGAATAGAGTAAAATAGAATAGAACAGAATAGAACAAAAGAATAAAGAATAGAATAGAACAGAAGAATGAATAGAATAGAGTAGAGAGAATAGAATAGAACAGAAGAATAAAGAATAGAATAGAATAGAATAGAATAGAACAGAAGAATGACTAGAATAGAGTAGAATAGAATAGAATAGAATAGAATAGAGTAGAATAGAACAGAACAGAACAGAAGAATGAAGAATAGAATAGAATAGGAATAGGAATAGAATAGAATAGGAATAGAATAGAACAGAAGAATGAATAGAATAGAGTAGAGTAGAATAAATAGAATAGAAATAGAAGAATGAAGAATAGAATAGAATAGAATAGAATAGAATAGAATAGAATAGAATAGAATAGAATAGAATAGGATAATAGAGTTGGAAGGTCATCTAGTCCAACCCCCTGCTCCGGCAGGGAACCCTATTCCATTTCAGACAAATGGCTGTCCAGTCTCTTCTTGAAAACTTCCAGTGTTGGAGCATTCACCGCTTCTGGAGGCAGGTTGTTCCACTGGTTAATTGTTCTCACTGTCAGGAAGTTTCTCCTTAGTTCCAGGTTGCTTCTCTCCTTGATCAGTTTCCAGCCATTGCTTCTTGTCCTACCTTGGAGAATAGCTTGACTCCCTCTTCTTTATGGCAGCCCCTCAGATATTGGAACACTGCCAGCATGTCCTTCTTTTCACTCAACTAGACATTAAACTAGGAAGACAATTTCTTGCTGATTTCCATGCAAATTAATGTAAGAGAACTAATGACACTTAAAATACACGCACCCAGATTCATGCTTCTAATTAGGTTTCAATTTCTATAGACCCTGGCAGATTGCCATAAATTCAAACACAGAAATGCATTTTCTATGTTCTAAAACATATTGGCCTTTGCCGATGAAAAGCAAAGAATTTTAGCACCTCTTTATAAAGTCTTGGTAAGAGCACACTTGGAACACTGCATCCAGCTTTGGTATATATACATACATATATATAATGTTGAGACTTTGGAAAAAGCACAGAGAAGAGCAACCAAGATGATCAGGGGACTGGAGGCTAAAACATATGAAGAACAGTTGCTAGAAATGGGTAGGTCTAGTAGTTTAATGAAGAGAAGGACGAGGGGGGACATGATAGCAGCCTTCCAATATCTCAGGGGCTGCCCCAAAGAAGAGGGAGTCAAGCTATTCTCCAAAGTGCCTGAAGGCAGGACTAGAAGCAACAGGTGCAACTAATCAAGGAGAGAAGCAACCTAGAACGAAGGAGAAACTTCCTGACGGTTAGAACAATTAACCAGTGGAACTACCTGCCTCCAGAAATTGTAGGTGCTCCAACACTGGAGACTTTTAAGAAGAGATTGGACAGCCATCTTGTCTGAAATGGTATAGGGTCTCCTGCTTGAGCAGGGGGTTGGACTAGAAGACCTCTAAGGTCCCTTCCAACTCTTGCTATCCCGTTCTCTGAGGCTATTTGTAAGAATCCTCCATCCTGTAGTCCAAAATTGTCTCCCCAATTCATTAAGAACCTCTTGATTGTAACTGCTGGAGATAGGAAAGGAGTTTTAGCTGGTTGATATTATTTTATTTCCAGGTTTCTGGAAAGCGACCTGTCCACCCACGTGCGCCAGTCCTCTGCTGGTTTTTGTGAATTCAAAGAGCGGAGACAATCAGGGCGTGAAATTCCTTCGGCGCTTCAAGCAGTCGCTAAACCCAGCTCAGGTCTTCGATTTAATGAACGGGGGGCCTCATTTAGGGTAACCTGGTTTATTTGCTATCCAGGGTTATTTGGGAAAGGAATGAAAAGCGGATGAGCAGAAATGCACGGTCGGATCATTTGAGAGACACGGAGTCCACAGCCTCGAGACTAGAGGGTTGATTCCCAACCTTGGCAATGTGAAAGGAAATCTGGATTTCAACTCCCAGAATTCCCCCCTTCTGGCTGGGGAATTCTGGGAGTTGAAGTCCATGCATCTTCAAGTTGCCAAGTTTGAAAAACGCTGCTCTGGATTCTTCTCCGGGGGCGAACAATTCATATTATTTCTCTTCCCCAAAAATCACAGACGTCACACACCAGGCATCCTGCGTTTTGCCATCCCTTTTCTGATTAAAAACTTTGGTAAATGGAATTCCCTTACAGTCGTAAGTGTGAAAAATGGTCCTGTCCCTTTTTTCAGTGCCGTTGTAACTTTGAACGGTCACAAAACAAGTTGAGGGCTCTCTGTAATCCCGACCTTGGATTCCTAGTTTGTTTTCTTCACTGGGCTGATATCTGTTTCTCATTTCCTCCTGTCATTTGTTCGATCTAAACGTTTCTGCTTAATAACATCTATTATTAATATGTATTATTAATATATTCTTAATAATATATTCTTTTGGGGGTTCTCAGTACTATTTGAATATGATTTTAAAGGCGCTGGTTTTTTTTGCCTAGAAAGTTCTCCAACGCTTTGTTCCCAACACAGTTGACTTTCAGGGTTATGAGATTCTCCGGCTAAGAGGATGGATTCGAATACAGAACACGCCTTCTCCTTTTTTTTTCAGTTTGCGGTTATTTCAGAAGTTTGACAATTTTCGAATCCTGGTGTGCGGAGGAGATGGCAGCGTTGGCTGGGTGTTGTCCGAAATTGATAAGCTCAACCTACACAAACAGGCGAGTGTCTTGTTTCTTTCTCCTAAAGAGAAGTGAAGGCAGCTTTGTTTTTAAAAAACTAGGAAAGAAAAAAAGAACATGTCATCATTATAATTAAACATTGTCATAGAGTTTAACAGTAGTTAAGGTTAAACAGGATAATTTTTATTATTTTATTTTATTATTGTATTGTATTGTATTGTATTGTATTGCATTACATTGTATTGTATTATTTTATTTTATTATTTTTATTGTATTTTATTGTATTTTATTTTTTTATTTTATTTTATTTTATTTTATTGTTTTATTTTTATTTTATTTTATTTTATTTTATTTTATTTATTATTTTATTATTTCATGACTTAAGGTGAGACTAGAACTCCCAGTCTCCCGGTGATTAGTCCAAAGTCACCCAACTGCCTTTCATGGCTAAGGCAGGACTAGAACTCCCAATTTCCTGGTGATTGGCCATAGGTCACTCATCTGGCTTTCATAGGTAAGGTGGGACTAGAAGTCCCAGTCTCCTGGTGATTGGTTCAAAGTCACCCATCTGGCTTTCATAGATAAGGTGGCACTAGAACTCCCAGTCTCCTGGTGATTCGTCCAAACTTACCCAGTGGGCTTTCATGGCTAAGGCAAGACTCGAACTCACGGCCTCCTGCTTTCTAGCCTGGCGCCTAGAGCAAACGGACTCTCAAAAAGCGAATCCCAAATCTCAAATTTTGCGTTCCTTTCAGTGTCATTTGGGAGTGTTGCCACTTGGGACGGGAAATGACCTTGCCCGGGTCCTCGGCTGGGGGGGTTCCTGCGACGATGACACACAACTGCCTCAAATCTTAGAAAAGTTGGAACGAGCCAGCACCAAAATGTTAGACAGGTAAGGGAGCTCCTTCCTCGTTTTTGTTTTGTTTTGTTGTTAGTT
>NW_024097980.1:1422500-1445000 GCF_016545835.1 Crotalus tigris | reverse complement strand
TTCCTCTGAAGCATCGATGCAGCACGCAATTACTTACGGTCAAGTCATACAAGTGAAAAGTGAGGTGGGGAAAGGGGAGGTTTTTGTGTGAGATATTCCATGAACTTTTTCATTTGTAAAATATAAAACGTACAGTATTAATGGCTTTTTTTAAAAAAAAAAGATGATAAGTGCCCGAGCTAAATTACTGCCTAATGTAAAACGAATGCTTTAACACCACCCATTTCTCTTCTTATCTCCTGAAAAAGGATCTTGTGTGAAACCGTCAAAGGATTTGTGGCCAAAGTAGGAAAGACTCCTGAGAGACCAGTGGGAAATGCAGAAACGGACGCCATGGCTCTTAAAGTAAGAATTAAGTTTGTTGTATTTAAAGAAATTATTCAGTGTTGGTATTATATCGACGGATTTCCCCAACCTTAGTGTCTCTTTCATGTGGATACACAGAAAGCTTACAGTAAATATTGGAAGGCTTTCAGGTCTAAAGATGGTTAAAGATGGCTAGATTAGCCTACCTTTAATTGCTGGAATTGGGTATGTCTAGTTTAACGAAGATAAGGACAAGGGGGGACATGATAGCTGTGTTCCAATATCTCAGCGGTTGCCCCAAAGAAGAGGGAGTCAAGCTATTCTCCAAAGCACCTGAAGGCAGGACAAGGAGCAATGGATGGAAAGTAATCAAGGAGAGAAGCAACGTAGAACTAAAGAGAAACTTCCTGACAGAACCATTAACCAGTGGAACAACCTGCCTCCAGAAGTTGCGAATGCTCCAACACTGGAAGTTTTTAAGAAGAGACCGGACAGCCATTTGTCCGAAATGGTATAGGGTTTCCTGCCTGAGCAGGGGGTTGGACTAGATGACCTCCAAGGTCCCTTCCAACTTTATTATTATTGTTGTTGTTGTTGTCGTCGTCATCCATGGATATCTATGGAGATGCTCCATCATCCAGAGCTGGAAGGGACCTTGGAGGTCTTCTAGTCCAGCCTCCTGCTCAAATGGCTGTTCAATCTCTTCTTAAAAACATCCAGTGTTGGAGCATTCAACACTGGATAGAATAGAATAGAATAGAATTGGAAGGAGCCTTGGAGGTCCTCTAGTCCACCCCTCTGCTCAAGCAGGAGAACTGATACCATTTCAGACTCTTCTTAAAAACCTCCAGTGATGGAGCACCCACGATTTCTGGAGGCAAGCTGTTCCACTGGTTAATTGTCCTCACTGTCAGGAAGTTTCTCCTTAATTCTAGGTTGCTTCTCTTTGATCAGTTTCCAACCATTGTTTCTCATCCTGCCCTCTGGTGCTTTGGAGAATAATTTGACTTCCTCTTCTTTGTGGTAACCCCTCAAACACTGGAAAGCTGCTATCATGTCTCCCCTATTTCTTCTTTTCTTTAGACTAGCCAACCCAAGTCTTGCACCCGTTCTTCGTATGTTTTAGTCTCCAGGCCTTTAATCATCTTGGTTGCTCTTCTACAAACGGCACTCAACAATTCCTCTCTAGAACTGTATCAGCAGCTTTTTTATATCCCTTTATAATCTTTTTTTTTTAGTGCTCAGAACTGAATGAGAAGTTGAGTCTATTGCTCCAGGCTCTCCATGCTGAAACCCAGGTTAGTCCGAGCTTTCCCCACATGGCTACCACCCCCATCACAGAGGAAGAACCGGACGAGTCATCGAGCGAGGAATCTTTGTCGGACGCCAAAGAGCCGTTGACCGAGAACAACGCAGCTTCTCCAACGCAACAGATGTTCAAGTCCCGAGAACAGCTGATGCTACGGGCCAATAGTTTAAAGAAAGCTCTGAGACAGATCATTGAGCGAGCAGAAAAAGGTGAAGGAGATTTCATTGGCTAGCTGTGCTTGGGATCATGGTTTGTTGATGGGGCTTAACTGACTTGAAAAAATGGAACTTGTCCTGAGCTAAACCCTTGTTAACTGGTGGCAAGTACAGGGCTAAATGTCTATGGAGATTCTCAATCATCCAGGTCATGATTATCCCAAAAATGCTTTTTTCAAGAGCTAACTGGATTTTCTTTGTTTTTTCCTGAACTGAACTGAAGGTGAGGTTAACCATGATTTGACAATGATTTGGTCAACTTATCCCATTGTGTTGAAAAATAATTTTGGTTTCTTTCCTGTACTTTTTAAATTTGTCTCCTTTTTGCAAAGATGCAACTTTAAAATAAAAATAACATATTGGCACAGACAGATCTGCAAAGTCAAAACCAGTTGGCTGGTGAGCTTTGTTGTTGTTGTCAGTTGTGAAGTCGTGTCCGATCCATCACGACCTCATGGACAACGTTCCTCCAGGCCTTCCTGTCCTCTACCATCTTCTGGAGTCCATTGAAGCTCACGCCTACTGCTTCAGTGACTCCATCCAGCCACCTCATTCTCTGTCGTCCCCTTCTTCTATTGCCCTCTATCTTTCCCAGCATTAGGCTCTTCTCCAGTGAGTCCTTCCTTCTCATTAGGTGGCCAAAGGACTTGAGTTTCAACTTCAGGATCTGGCCTTCTAAAGAACAGTCAGGGTTGATCTCCTCTAGGACTGACCGGTTGGATCACCTTGCAGTCCAGAGGACTTTCAGGAGTCTTTTCCAGCATCAGAGTTCAAAGGCCTCCATTCTTTGGCTCTCAGCCTTTCTTATGGTTCAACTTTCCCAGCCATACTATTGCAACTGGGAAAACCAGTTGGTGAGCTGGTCACCAAGCAATCGAAACCAGCCTAGCGATAATTTTAAATAAAAAGAAAGGAGGGAGATGGCCTGATTCTCTTTAGCGGGATATTTAAAAAGGAGGGATATTTAAATGCTTGTTAATCGTAATGGTAGGTTTTTTTTTCAAAATAGGGAACACTATTAGAATTATGCACTGGAGGAATCTGATCATCACAGCAAAGGCACATTAAAAAAATGTACTTTCTCATTAGTTTTCCCAGCGGAAATCAAAAATATGTAGATTGCACAGGCAAGTGCAGGAGAGATATATTTTAATTTCTTCTTCTGTGGTCTCTCGCTAATTCTTAGAATTAATGGTAACATTTATCTGTATGCACCTGGCGTTACAGTTGTGGATGAACAGAACGCACACAGTGAAGATCAATTAAACCAGGCCACTATGGAGTATAATAAGGAGTTAGACGAAACCAAGGAAGAAAAAGACGAAGACACAAAAGAATATGAACCTCACCCGAGTAAGTAAACGTAAAACGATGTTTGTGTGAGAATTCCAAGGGCGGGTTAAGAGTGTATCATGTAATTGAACTGGTGCGTTTTTTATTAAAAGCAAACATAAGATGCACTGGAGAACGTCTTGGATCCAGATGGTACAGAAGCCTGTCTCCTCTTAGAAATGGCAGCTTTTAATTTCATGTGCAGGTTTTCTTGTCTGCGCAAACCTCAGCTTCTCTTGCTGAATGAGAGAGCCGTTGAGGGGATTTTGCCCCACTTTATAACTTTTCTTGCCACCGTTGTGAAGTGAATCGCTGCAGTTGTTAAGTCAGTAACCCGGTTGTTAAGTGAATCTGGCTTCCCGCATTGATTTTGCTTGTCAGTAGGTGTTGTGATTCCTCGCCAGCCAGTGGACCCGGCAGCTGAGTCTGAGGAATCAGAGGAGGAGGAGGGGCCTGGAGTGACATCAGAGTCAGAGGAAGGCTCTGAGGAGCTCCAAAGCTTACAGTGGGACGAGGAGCCTGGCCCCTCTACTCACGTGCAGGCTGAAACACAGCTGTGCTGGGAGCCTGAGTTGGACAGTGATGAAGAACAGCTGGGACAAATCCCGGATGCACGAATGTGCTGGCAAGAGAAGAGAGTAGGATAGAGGAACGCAATGGGCGGCTCCAAAGGCAAAGGAGAAGGCATTAGGAAGCCACGTCTTGGTTGCATAATAAAAGGGAAGGGGGGGGAGGTGCTGGTGGCCGAAGGCCACCATTTGTGTTAAGGAATCAAGTTTTTGTGAACTGTGTTTGTTTGCCTTGGACATTGACTCAGGTCTGTGAATAACAAAAGGGGATTGTTTTTTTCCTGTGGTTCCAGCCTGCTTGTTGGAAGAGGGGTTTCTCCTTGTGAGCGAAACAAGGACTCACATAGGCTGGGACAGAACAGTAGATCGCTAACGGGAATCACATGATCTCTGGAATACTGCAACCGTCTAAATACATGCCAGTTGCCAGGCATCTGAATTTCAATCATGTGACCGTGGGGATGATGCAATAGTCATAAGTGTGAAGAACAGTCATAAGTTACTTTCTTCAGTGGCGTTCAAACGGTCACTAAACAAGCTGTTGTCTGTCAAGGACAGCCTGCATTGAAACGCTTCCTGCGAAGCATAACAGCGCCAACGAATTCCTAAAATGAAATATATCGAGTGGAGCTTCCAGCAGGCAACCTCATTATCTCAGTGGTTTTCTATGGCTCATTTATATCATTTTTATAAGTAAAACCACAGTATATATTTTCACTCTCCGGCCGGTGAAAATTGCCAGAAGGAGAGAGATATTGCCTCAAATCCTTCACACGCTGATTCTTTTTTCAGTCCCGGTCGGTGTTGCCAGCAAGGAAAATCTTCCAGTCCTGAACACCAGAATAATTTGTCCAGGTAATGAAAATTTCATAATTCATTTTTGGGGGGAGAAATGAATTGGAATTTAGCCCAGATTCCGCTGCCCTTACAACGCATGCCTCAGATGGAGCCCGAGTAAAAAAAAAAAAGCAGTTCTCCCCATAATATCTGTCATGAGGAGATTGTTATTCTTTGAATCCTTCTGGAAGGAGAAAGTTCTGGAAGTCACTGGATGTTTTTAAGAAGAGACTGGAGAGCCATTTGTCTGAAATGGTATAGGGTTTCCTGCCTGAGCAGGGGGTTGGACTAGATGACCTCCAAGGTGCCTTCCAACTTCTATTCTATTCTATTCTATTCTATTCTGTTCTGTTCTGTTCTATTCTATTTCTATTTCTATTCTCCTATATATTCTATTCCATTCCATTCCATTCCATTCCGTTCCGTTCCATTCCATTCTATTTCTATTCTATTCTCCTATATATTCTATTCTATTCTATTCTATTCTATTCTATTCTATTCTATTCTATTCTATTCTGTTCTGTTCTGTTCTGTTCTGTTCTATTTCTATTCTATTCTATTTCTATTCTATTTCTATTTCTATTCTATTCTCCTATATATTCTATTCTATTCTGTTCTGTTCTGTTCTATTTCTATTTTTATTCTATTCTATTCTCCTATATATTCTGTTCTGTTCTGTTCTACTCTACTCTACTTTATTCATATTCTGCTCTATTCTGTTCTCTGCTGTTCTTTTCTACCCTATTCATATTCTGCTCCTATTCTACTCTACTCTACTCTACTCTACTCTACTCTACTCTACTCTACTCTACTCTACTCTACTCCATTCCATTCCATTCCATTCCATATCTTCTCTTCTCTTCTCTTCTCTTCTCTTCTCTTCTCTTCTCTTCTCTTCTCTTCTCTTCTCTTCTCTTCTCTTCTCTTCTCTTCTCTTCTCCTCTCCCCTCCCCTCCCCTCCCCTCCCCTCCCCTCCCCTCCTCTCCTCTCCTCTCCTCTCCTATCCTATCCTATCCTATCCTATCCTATCCTATCCTATCCTATCCTATCTTATCCTGTGTTGAATGCTCCAATACTGGAAGTTTTTAAGAAGAGACTGGACAGCCATTTGTCTGAAATGGTATAGGGTTTCCTGCTTGAGCAGGGGGTTGGACTAGAAGACCTCCAAGGTCCCTTCCAGCTCTATTATTATTATTGTTGTTGTTGTTGTTGTCCATGGATGTCTATTGAGATTCTCCATAATTCAGGCCATGGCTGCCCAAAGGTGCTTTTTCAACGATATTTTTGCACATTTGTTGAACATTTGACTGAAAGGCAAGATTTTACCCGTGAAGTGATTCCTAAACGACTTAAATATCTAATTAAAACACTCATTTTTCTCTCTCTCCTTTTTTTCAATCAGGTCTAAGAGCTGGCCTGGCTGCCTCTATTGCAGGAAGCTCCATTATCAGCAAAATGTTTCTAGCCAACATCGATCCATACGGCGCTACCCCTTTTATCGATCCTGACCCAGAATCGCTGTAAGGAAAAAAGTTTTAATTCTTGCTCCTTTCTCCTTTGTTCTGCGATTGATATTATATCTACGGATTTCCCCAACATTAGTGTTTCTTTCCTTCTGCTTCTTCTTCTTCTTCTTCTTCTTCTTCTTCTTCTTCTTCTTCTTCTTCTTCTTCTTCTTCTTCTTCTTCTTCTTCTTCTTCTTCTTCTTCGTCTTCTTCTTCTTCTTCTTCTTCTTCTTCTTCTTCTTCTCCTCCTCCTCCTCCTCCTCCTCCTCCTCCTCCTCCTCCTCCTCCTCCTCCTCCTCCTCCTCCTTCTTCTTCTTCTTCTTCTTCTTCTTCTTCTTCTACAGTAGTAATATTCAGTACTCTCAAGTAATACGTGAAGATATATTTTATGTTCACGGGTTACATGAGAGAAACATACAAATGGCAGAGGTCTGAGGCATTTTCTTTCCAAATCAAGGCGGTAGAATTCCGTGTCCTCTGTGAGGTCCTTCCATCTCAGAGCAAAAAGGCAGAACTGATTAGCACAGGCCAAAAATGGTATATATTAATTCTTTTCTTGTAAACCAGGAGTCCTCAACCGTGGCAACTTTAAGACTTGTGGACTTCAACTCCCAGAATTCCTCAGCCACGCTGAGGGGAGAGGGAGAGGTTTCCAAGCTGAGCCATGCTGGCTCAGGAATTCTGGGAGTTGAAGTCCACAAGTCATGAAGGGGCCATAGTCTCCCCATGCTGGCTCAGGAATTCTGGGAGTTGAAGTCCACCAGTCATGAAGGGGCCATAGTCTCCCCATGCTGGCTCAGGAATTCTGGGAGTTGAAGTCCACCAGTCATGAGGAGGGCCAAGGTTTTCCTCATGCTGGCTCAGGAATTCTGGGAGTTGAAGTCCACAAGTCATAAAAGAGCCAAGGTTGCCTACCCCTGGACTAGTCCATTGTTTTGCCACCTCAGCAACTTTAAGACATGTGGACTTCAACTCCCAGAATTCCTGAGCCAGCATGGCTGAGGGGAAAGGGAGAGGTTTCCAAGCTGAGCCAGGCTGGCTCAGGAATTCTGGGAGTTGAAGTCCACCAGTCATAAAAGAGCCAAGGTTGCCTATCCCTGGACTTGTGGACTTCAACTCTCAGCAAAGCTGGCTGAGGAATTCTGGGAGTTGAAGTCCACAAGTCTTAAAAGTTGCCCAGGTTGAGGACCCCTGTTGTAAACAAAAGGGCTACGGTGATATCAGCAAAGCGCATATGGTTCTTAGAGTCCTCCAGGTTTTTTTTAAACAACAATAAGAAAGAGCGAATTGGCAAGGTTTAGGGGCAAGATGTTCCTCCTGTTGTAAAATTCTCATGGAATGGAGCAGGGGGGGGGTGTCTCCAAACTTGGGAACTCTGAAGAGTTATGGACTTCAACTCCCAGAATTCCCCAGCCAGTGTGAGGAATTCTGGGAGTTGAAGTCCACAAGTCTTAGAGTTGCTAAGTTTGGAGAGCCCTGGGATAGAGAGTAGCCCACAGATAACCACTGTGTTGGTTTTGGGACTGTGATAAGTAGACATGCTTAGAACTCATTCATTGCCTCTAGGGGATTAGGAGTAGCCACCCAATCTACATGCAGTCTTGACTTACAACTGATCACTTAGCCCCACAGCGAACAATGGGTTTGCTTAAGGATTGTAGTATTTGCGTAACAGCTGCCACAAAAAAGGTCATTAAAAATAGCATTTTCTCCTGGGTTCTCCTGAGTTCTCCTGGGCTCTTCCAAGTTCCCTTGGGTTCTCCTGAGTTCTCCTGGGTTCTCCTGGGTTCTTCTAAGTTCCCTTGGGTTCTCCTGGTTTCTCCTGAGTTCACCTGGGTTCTCCTGAGTTCTCCTGGGTTCTCCTGAGTTCTCCTGGGTTCTTCTAAGTTCCCTTGGGTTCTCCTGGTTTCTCTTGAGTTCACCTGGTTTCTCCTGAGTTCTCCTGGGTTCTCCTGAGTTCTCCTGGGTTCTCCTGAGTTCTCCTGGGTTCTCCTGGGCTCTTCCAAGTTCCCTTGGGTTCTCCTGAGTTCTCCTGGGTTCTCCTGGGTTCTTCTAAGTTCCCTTGGGTTCTCCTGGTTTCTCCTGAGTTCACCTGGGTTCTCCTGAGTTCTCCTGAGTTCTCCTGGGTTCTCCTGAGTTCTCCTGGGTTCTTCTAAGTTCCCTTGGGTTCTCCTGGTTTCTCTTGAGTTCACCTGGTTTCTCCTGAGTTCTCCTGGGTTCTCCTGAGTTCTCCTGGGTTCTCCTGAGTTCTCCTGGGTTCTCCTGGGCTCTTCCAAGTTCCCTTGGGTTCTCCTGGGTTCTTCTAAGTTCCCTTGGGTTCTCCTGGTTTCTCCTGAGTTCACCTGGGTTCTCCTGAGTTCTCCTGGGTTCTCCTGAGTTCTCCTGGGTTCTCCTGGGTTCTTCTAAGTTCCCTTGGGTTCTCCTGGTTTCTCCTGAGTTCACCTGGGTTCTCCTGGGTTCTCCTGAGTTCTCCTGGGTTCTCCTGGGTTCTTCTAAGTTCCCTCTGGTTCTCCTGGTTTCTCCTGAGTTCACCTGGGTTCTCCTGAGTTCTCCTGGGTTCTCCTGAGTTCTCCTGGGTTCTCCTGGGTTCTCCTGGGTTCTCCTGACTTCTCTTGTGTTCTCCTGAGTTCTCCTGGGTTCTTCTAAGTTCCCTTGGGTTCTCCTGGTTTCTCCTGAATTCATCTGGTTTCTCCTGGTTTCTCCTGGGTTCACCTGGTTTCTCCTGGGTTCTCCTGGGTTCCCTTGAGTTCTCCTGGGTTCTCCTGGGTACTCCTAAGTTCTTCTGGGTTCATCTGGGTTCGAGATGTAAGAAAATGTGAATGGGTGCCATGTGAGGGCCTCTGTGCAATCCAAACCACTTTCTCCCCCTTTGAATCTGGATTGGTAGGCAATCCTAAGATCCTTCCATACTCAGCCCACTACGATGGCCCCTCCCGAATAGGATAACAGTGGCGGCTTTGGGGCGCTCTAAGAGGGAAGCTAGAACTGCGCTGTTGTTTGTATACCTGTGCATGCGTCCTCTGTGCGCTATTACCAACAGTAGTTGTGCATTTGTGTACAGGGAAGGCTATTCAGAGAAGTGCGTCATGAACAATTATTTTGGCATCGGATTAGATGCGAAGATTTCATTAGAATTTAACAATAAGCGGGAAGTGCATCCTGAGAAATGCAGGTGAGCTACTGTGAAGATTTGAACTAGTCCTTGCCTATACACTTGTACAAACTTACAGGTATTACTTGACATTCCTTTAGTGACTGTTCAAAGTTCCAACAGCCACTGGGAGAAAAGTGGCTTCTGACTGTATCCACACTTAATGACTGTTGCAGCATCCCCGTGGTCACGTGATCAACATTGGGATGCTCGGCAAATGATTCACATTTATGACGGTCGCACTGTCCCAGCGTCTTTACTGGAGAGAGGGAAGATTCACTGAAGATCTATTTTTTTGAAAGAGACAGAAATAAATAAGGGGATTAATAAATGTGATGATCTTTTGTGACCTTCTGACCAGCAAAGTCAATGAGGTGGCCACTTAACATTGGCAAAAAAGATCGTAAAATGGGGGCAAAGCTCACTTAACAACAGATGTTTTAGGCTCAATTGCAATCGTAAATCGAGTATTATATGTATCCCTGTGTTTTCTTTAACATCCAAGCAGGGATTTTGATGTCTTACCGAATGCGTCTGATGGGTTAATCCCGTGCCATTGCGTGATCACTGTTTTTCCTTTTAGAAGTAGGACGAAGAACATGATGTGGTACGGAGTGCTTGGTACTAAAGAGTTGTTACAACGGACTTACAAAAACTTGGAGCAGAAAGTTCAACTCGAGGTACCCGACACCCTATTGTTCTAGTTTCCCTCGAGGCAAGATGAATCTGCTTTGTGATATTTGGGGTGGATTTGGGCTGTAAAGGTTGACATTATCTAGTGGCCATTGCCTTCTGGGATGATGAATTAAAGTAGACAAAAAGTCTGGCTGGGTATTAAAATTAAACCACATTGATTTATTTCTGCCATTTTGTGCTGCCCCTCTCACTCACACACACACGTAACCGTGGTTTAGTGAGTTTATTAATGTCCCCCAGCAATTCCCTTCACCAAAAACCCAGAGCTGTCCCAATCAAGTCCAGCCACCAGCAGATCACAAGGTGCTTAGTCCACCAGGCACTTGAAAGCTGCTCAAACAAAATAACTCCACCGGACAAACTCAAATCCACCAGGCAAAACTTAAATCCACACACAAGATTGTGCAAGAAAAGTTCAGAATCTCCAAGGCACAATTCCAAACACGGCGTCAGTCCAGAGTGAAGCAGGAATCATGACGATCAAACACATAACTAGAAAACCAACACATTTTTCTCAACAGTGCCCCCATCTGTCCGCTGTGATAAATAGCCAGCTTTCTGGTGCAGCCCATTAAGATGGGCAGGGCCCTCTCCTCTCGAGTAGTCTGGCTGACCTTCTCTGCTCCTGCCTTTTCTCTGCCCTACGTGTTCTCGGATCAGGTGCAGAAGGCAATTCTTCCTCCTCTTTGCTGGCCGTCGGCCACTGCAGACTTTCCCCAGCTGAAGCCTCCACCAAATTCCTTCTGGAGGCTGTTCAGAGCCGTCAATCAACTCAGTTCCTGACATGCCAAGAATTGGTGCATCCTCCTCTGAGCTGACATCTGAGGAGGAATCTGGGGAGTCGCCCGAGGGAGACATCACACATTTATCTACCATCTTGATCCACATGATGTGATGGAAGGTGGACTTGGGGAAGCGGTGGAGAGAGTGTTGGCTGCACAAAGGTTTCCCAAATTTCCACGGGAAATCCCCAATTAAGCGACTGCACAGTCCTGAGCTGGATGGGGAAGGAGGGGAAAACGTTCAAGGTAACTACAGCCTTGAACGTTGGGACTAATGGCTACACCACACCAGAGAGACTGTTCTACAGAAAAGACTCTCTTGCTTTAGGACCAGAGATCCATGGTGTGTCTTCAGAAGCCTGGAAGGAATTGATTTTATCCCACAGTGCCTGAACAGATCTAAAACCTTGGTCAAGAAGCTCTGTTCTATTTTTATGGATCCCTCACCCAACAGTCTCTTCCATATTCTATCATATCTGCAGTCTAGAGACCATTTTCAAAGACAGTCTAAGGCAGACATGTCAAACACAAGGCCCGGGGGCCGGATACGGCCCACAAAGTGGTTTCATGTGGCTCGCGAAGCCATCCTGGAAACAGTGAGGGAACGGCCCCTGCTGCCATGGCCCTGGCCCAGGCCAGCCGGGAGCCAATGTACAATTTTGTAGTGGCCATCTTGGCACTTGCCCCAGTGGACCATGCCTTGGCGCTTGCCCCGGTCCCATCCCCTTCTGCCAGAGACCCTCAGATCTGTCCCACTCCTGCCCAAGCCCCCCCCATAGGCACCCTTGATGCAAATGATGTAGAACTGGCCACACCCACCCAGAAGGCCACATCCAGTCCATCCACACCCACCCATTAAGATGCACCCACTCTGGCCATACCCACCCGCCCCCCAGGGCAACCGCAATGCTGATGTGGCCCTCAATGAAATTGAGTTTGACACCCCTGGTCTAAGGTCAAGCATATCACAGTACTGTCACTCAACGTCAGTCCCTCTCCCATCTAAAGCTGCCTCATTTTGCTCATAATTGGTTTATTTGTCATAAGGATATAATTCGGAACCAAATTTGGAAGCAGATGTTGGTTGAAGGTCTTGTTGTAGTCTCTGGCTTGCCTCCGTAGAAAGCTAGAAGGTATTTACTTATACCAAAGAAGTGTTCTGGCCATTGTATAATGAAAGACTGTAAACCGAAGTCCATGTATGAAACATGCGTAGAACATCCTGGCTAAGCAAGGAAGCTAGATACGTTAGCAATAGCAACAACACTTATATACCATTTCCTAGTGCTTTATAGCCCCCTCTAAATGGTTTACAGAGTCAGCCTCTTGCCCTCAACAATCTGGGTCCTCATTTTACTGACCTGGGAAGGATGGAAGGCTGAGTCAAGCTTGAGCTGGTAAGGATTGAACTCCTGACTGTGGGCAGAGTCAGCATGCAGTATTGCATTCCAACCACTGTGCCCTCAAGGATGGAAGGAAGGAAGGAAGGGAGGGAGGGAGGGAGGGAGGGAGGGAGGGGAGAAAGAAGGAAGGAAGGAGGGAAGGAAGAGAGGGAGGGGAGAGGGAGGGAGGGAGGAAGGAAGGAAGGAAGAAAGAGAGGGAGGGAGGGAGGGAGGAAGGATAGCAATAGCATTTGGACTTATATACCACTGCACAGTGCTTTATAGCCCCCTCTAAATAGTTCAAGAGTCAGCCTGTTGCCCTCAACAATCTGAGTCCTCATTTTACCGACCTGGGAAGGATGGACGGTTGAGTCAACCTTGAGTTGGTCAGGATCGAACTGCTGGCAGTGAGCAGAGTCAGCCTGCAATACCTCATTCTCACCACTGCGTCACCACGGCGCCTATAAGTTACCTTTCAAGTCTAACCGATTCCTGTGATTAATGGCAACCCCAGTATACTTTTGTGGTTATTTATATATGGTATTTTATACCTTTGCAGTGCGATGGACAATATATCCCTCTTCCAAGCCTTCAGGGCATAGCTGTTTTGAACATCCCAAGCTATGCTGGTGGAACAAACTTCTGGGGTGGAACCAAGGAAGATGATGTAAGTAATAACGGCCTTGCTCTTCGGGTTATTTGCTTCCCAAGTAAGCCAGCTGTCGATTTTCTACATGAAGTTTGCATCAAAATGGAAAATGCTGTATGTTAAGAGGGTTTTTTTTGGTTTTTGGTTTCAAATGCTCCACGTCTGTTTTCCAAGACTTGCTGAAGTCAACGGGGTACCAACCCCACTGTCACTTGGCCTCGAGGAACAGCAATGGTAGTTCCCAAACTGCTCAAAATGAGGGATGAAGGAAATAAATGGTTAGCTAATTGTGTCTGCTGCTTAAAGGTGAGGATGCTAATTCGCAGAGGTTGCTTCTTCATGGGAAGACATTCATCCAGCTGAACCTTTAAGTGAGCTGATCAAGGTGGTCCCTCGGATGGTGCTGGAGAACTTCAGAATGGTGTTCATGGAGGACCATCCATCCATTCTGAGGCTACCATAATAGGGCGGTTCAAGATACCACGGTCTTTGTAGTGAGTTATGGAGTCATCAGAAGTTCCCTAGTTTGGCTAATGAAATGTCTTCAAGAAAACAAGCAAGCTCAGAGAGCACCAATGACCCCACAGTCGTCCTCCTCCTCCTCCTCCTCCTCCTCCTCCTCCTCCTCCTCCTCCTCCTCCTCCTCCTCCTCCTCCTCCCTGCTTCCTCCTTCTAGCACTGATGATGTTCTCTAGTTTGGGTAATGAAACATCTTCAAGAAAACAAGCAAGCTCAGAGAACACCCAGGACCCCACAGTCTTCCTCCTTCTCCTCCTCCTCCTCCTCCTCCTCCTCCTCCTCCTCCTCCTCCTCCTCCTCCTCCTCCTCCTCCTCCTCCTCCTCTTCCTCTCCTCCTCTCCACAAATCCTGCTCCCTTCCAGCACTGATGATGTCAGCAAGAAAACAAGCAAGCTGAGAGAGCACCAAGGACCCCTCATGCCAGCCCTGAACTACAAATATTATCCTTTTATTGGTCATAAAACACTTTGTTCAGTGTTGTCATAACTTTGAATGGCCACTAAATAAAGTGTTGCAAAAGTCAAGGAGAACCTGTATATTTTTTGACTTGAGTTTTGCTTCAGGCTGGAAAGGGGACCTTTGGCTGTGGACACAGAAGCTGTTTTCATTCTCCTGCTGAAAATAAGTTTGACAAATGGCACGTGTAGCTTTGGCATTTCGAGCAGCCCAAATGTTCTCATATACGGATGAAAGATTCCAGTCCCAACCTCGTAAACAGCAACTCTTTCAAATACTTCGGGAGTGACCTTTAATATTACAGTTCTGTTCCAAGCATCCACCTTCTCTGATATTTAAGAAATGTTGCTTTATATCCCGGAGCGAAAGACCTAATCCCTGAATGACATCAGGACTGGAATGCAAATACTGAAATAGAATAGAATAGAATAGAATAGAATAGAATAGAATAGAATAGAATAGAATAGAATAGAATAGAATAGAATAGAATAGGAGAACAGAAGGAGAATAAAATTAGAATAGAATAGAAATGGAATGGAACATAGAATAGAAAATATGGAATGGAATAGAACATTAAAATAGAATAGAATAGAATAGAATAGAATAGAATCTGGAAGGGACCTTGGAGGTCTTCTAGTCCAGCCCCCTGCTCGAGCAGAACCTATACCATTTCTGGTGACCAAAATTGGCTACAGTATTTTAGATGTGATCTTACTAGGGCTTTATAAAGCAGTACTAATACTTCACGTGATCTTGATTCTATGCCTCTGTTTATACAACCCAGGATTGTATTAGCTTTTTTTGGCTGTTGCTGCTGCACACAGCTGGCTCACAATGAAGTGATCGTCCACTAGGACTCCAAGGTCCCTCTCACAGTTACTGTTTTATGAAACAGGTCTCGCTCAATCTGTACTTGTCCCTTCGGTTTTTCCTGCCTAAATGTAAACCTTTGCTTTTCTCCACCTTGAAACTCATTTTGTTGGAATGAGACGTAAAACTTTTCTCTTCCCCCCACCAGATCTTCGGGGCGCCATCGTTCGATGACAAAATCTTGGAGGTGGTGGCCGTCTTCGGCAGCATGCAGATGGCTGTCTCCCGGGTGATCAAGCTCCAACATCATAGAATAGCCCAGGTTTGTCTCACGCCCAGGAAGAAGGAAACGGGAGGGTCCCCTATGTCAACGGTCCCCAATCTTCCTGGGCCACAGCCCACTATCAGTCCGTGAGCAATTTGGAACCGGGCCATGGACATGGTGGCCGAGCACGTGCTTACATGCCTCAACTTGCACAAGCAATGGGTGAGCGCATGTGTGCATGCTCCATTTGCCTGTGTGGTGTACAGGTGTGCCCGCCGTTGATGCAAATGGAGCTGTGTGGTGCTTACTGGCTGCTGGTGCAATACCGTGCCCTCTCCCCCACCCCTTGCCCATTTACAAAGCCAGAAAAGTTGGGGAATGCTTGCCTATATCCATGAAAACTCTCAATCATCCAACTGTCTAAAACAGTGGTGGCGAACCTATGGCACGGGTGCCAGAGGTGGCACTCAGAGCCCTCTCTGTGGGCACGGGCGCCGTCGCCCCAGTCCTAGGCCTTCAGCTGAGTTTTATAAAACCTTTTCACTTTAGGCCTCCACTGCTGGGTGCAAAAAAAGAAAAAAGGTTCAATCAATCAATGAATTTTAACTTCTCACGGGGAAAAAGAAGATCTTGCAAAGTTGGAATTGATTGATTTAACTTTTTAGTCCCACCCAGTCTGCCGTTACCACCGCAGCCACGCCCACCCAATGGGCCACACCCACCCAATGGGCCACACCCACCCGGCACCCGACGATGCGTAAGTGGGTTTTGGGTTGCAGTTTGGGCACTCGGTCTCTAAAAGGTTCGCCATCCCTGGTCTAAAATCTAAAAGTTAAATCATGGCAACTAATATTTGTGTTAGTCATCCAAGCAGTTTTATCAGTCCGAGAAAATGAGGCAGAGAGTTGTTAGAATGTACCAACCCTTGCCACACGAATTTCAGGGGTTTCTTCCCCAAAATGCATTAAAACATATCGACGGAAATTCTCAATCACCCAGACCAAAGTGTCTCAAGTCTAAAAGTTAACTCATGGCAACGGGACTAATTTTTTTGCTGTCCTCTGTTGAAGCCAGCTGGCGAATCACTCAACCAGAATGGAGCTGGAAGGGACTTTGGAGGTCTTCTAGTTCAACCCCCTGCTCAAGCAGGAGATCTTATGCCATTTCAGACAGGTGGCTGTCCAGGCTCTTCTTAAAAACCTCCAGTGATGGGAGCAGCCACAACTTCTGAAGACACTGGTTAATCATCCTCGCTGTCAGGAAGTTTCTCCTTAATTCCACATTGCTTCTCTCCTTGATGAGTTTCCATCCGTTACTTCTTGTTCTGGGTTTTGGAAAAGAAATTGACCCTCTTCTGTTTGTGATAGCCCCTCAAATACTGGCAGACTGCTATCATATCACCCAGCAGTACTTCTTTTCTCTAGACTAGCGTACACAAATCCTGGCAACTATTCTTCGTATGTTTTTGTCTCCAGGCCTTTAATCGTCTTCGTTGCTCTTCTTTGCACTTTTCCCAAAGTCTCAACAACTTTTTTGTAATGTGGGGACCAAAACTGGATGCAGCGTTCCAGGTGTGGCCTTACTACGGCTTTATAAAGCTGTACGAATACTTCACCTGATTTTGATTCTGTGCCTCAGTCTATACAACCAAGGATTGTATTGTTGTGATTCCATGCCAGCCTGTGCTCCCAACAGCTGAGTCTGAGGAATCTGAGGAGGAGGTGGAGGGGGCATTTGAAGGGCCATTAGGGGCAGAGGGAGGCTCTGATGAATTACAGGACTCACGGTTTGATGCAGAGCCTGGGTCCTCCAGTCATGTTCCTGATGAAGCTCAGCTGTGTGAGGAGAATGAGTCAGACTCGGAGGACTCACATCTGATGGACATGCTAATTGATGCTCGCACACGTCGTCAATTAGCGAGAGTAAATCAGCAGCAGTCAATACGGCAACTCCAGGGTAAAAGGAGAAGGCACTGAGAGGCAACGCCTTGGGACTGCTGTATAAAAAGAGGAGGTGTGGGCGGTGCTGGTTGCTGAAGGCAACCGTTTGCAAAGTACTTCTTAGGATCCTGGTTTGTTCATCTTGCTTGTGACTACTCTTCTGTTTGCATCGTGTTGCCTGTGGACTATTTCCTTCATTTGGATTGAGTTTTGCTGTTTGTGTTTTGGACTATTTGGCAGGTTTGTCACCCATATTAAAAGGGGGTTGTTTTGTTTTAAGTCTCCAGCCTATTTTATCAACAGGGGTTTGGTCCTTGTGCCTTTAACAAGGATGGCAATAGGCTGGGATAGAACATGTATTAGCTCTTTTGGCTGCTGCCGCACACGGCTGGCTCACCTTTAAGTCATTGTCCTTTCCTAGTTACCGTTTTTGAGCCAGGTCTTGCCTTGCACCTTTGCTTTTTCCCACCCAGCTGTAAAACCTTGTTTCCCTCCAAATGAAATTTCAATTTAATCGACTTTCTCTTTTCAATTTCAGTGGGCTGCAAAATCCTGCACTTTACAAAATCTAGCATCCTTTTGCCCTGGAGATGGATCTGGATGGGAGCCACCGTTCTTGCTGGAAATTGCTTGAACGTATTCCAGCCTCTGCTGAAATCTGTTTACTCTTTTTTCAGTGCCGGGCGGTGAAGATCACCATACTTGGGGATGAAGGAGTGCCCGTGCAAGTGGATGGCGAAGCTTGGATTCAGCCCCCGGGCATCATTAAAATTGTGCACAAAAATCGAGCACAGATGCTAACGCGCGACCGAGTACGTTACGTGGAGGGATCCTTCTTCTTAGGCCAGGGCTAGGCAACCTTGGCTCTTTTATGACTCGTGGACTTCAACTCCCAGAATTCCTGAGCCAGCCATGCTGAGGGGAAAGGGAGAGGTTTCCATGCTGAGCCATGCTGGCTCTGGAATTCTGGGAGTTGAAGTCCACGAGTCACAAAAGAGTGATGTAACCCCGGGCCTCTGCAACTGTCACAAGTACAGGCCAGTTGCAAAGCCTCTGGAGTTTGATCACGTGACCCTGGGGATGCTGCAAGGCTGGTAAATGTTAAAAAGCACTTGACTCTTTTGACGTTTGGCTCCCAGATACCCTTGGCCACAAGTATACAGGCGGTCCTCAGTTTGCAACTGTTTTGTTTAGTGATCGTTCAAAATGACAACAGCGCTGAAAAAAGCGACGTGACCGTTTTTTGTGCAGCGTCCCCCTGGCCACGTGATCCAAGTTTGGATGCTTGGCAACCGGTTCATAATTATGACGGCTTCTGACCAGCAGAGTCCATGGGGGGGAAGCCAGATTCATTTAAGAACCGAGTGACTCACTTAACAATGGCAGAGGTTCACTTAAGAACTGTGGCAAGAGAGGTTGTAAGATGGGGGCAAACCTCACTGAACGGTCTTGCTGTCCAATGGAAATTTCAGACTCGGTGGGGGTCGCAACTCAAGGTGTGCCTGCATTTTGCTTCTCGTCCGTTCGTGACCGTTCAAACTTTACGACGGCACTGGAAAAAGTGACATGATCCTTTTTCACCTTTCGACCAGGTGTGGCTTTGCATGGTCATGTGATCAAAATTACTTACTTGTCTTATAAATGTCCTTTCCCCCCCCCCATGTACACAAATCTGCCTGAACATATTTATGCAATGGAGGGAGAGAGAGGGGAAGAGGGGGAGAGAGAGGGGGGGGAGAAGTAGAGAGAGGGAGAGGGAGGGAGGGAGAGAGGGAGAGAGTGGGGGAGAGAGAGGGAGAGAAAGAGGGACAGAGAGGGGGAGAGATAGGGAGAGAGGGGGGGAGGGAGGGAGAAAGAGAGGGAGAGAGGGGGAGGGAGAGAGGGAGAAGGAGAGAGAGGGGGAGAAGGAGAGGGGGGAGAGAGGGAGAGAGGGAGAGGGAGAGAGAGAAAGAGAGAAAGGGACAGAGGGAGAGAGAGGGACAGAGAGGGAGAGAGAGAGGGAGAAGGAGAGATAGGGAGAGAGAGGGAGAGGGAGGGAGGGAGAGAGGGAGAGAGCAGGGGAGAGGGAGAGAGAGGGAGAGAGAAAGAGGGAGAGGGACGGAGAGGGGAGGGAGAGGGAGGGAGGGGGGAAGAGGGAGAGAGAAAGAAAGGGAGAGAGGGACGGAGAGAGGGGGAGAGAGGGAGGAGGGAGAGAGAGGGAGAGAAAGAGAGAGAGGGGGACAGAGAGAGGGAGAGAGAGAGAAAGAGAGAACCGCAAATAAAGTCTTTTGTCCTTTTCATTGCAAGATGCACCATTAAACTAGACCAGTGGTTCTCAACCTTTCTAATGCCGCGACCCCATAATACAGTTCCTCATGTTGTGGTGACCCCCAACCACTTATACATCATCGGGTGCTAGGGGCATGGCCAAAGAAAAGGGGAAAAAATGGCGGACAGCCTTGTTTGGCGACCCCCGTGAAATGGTCGTTCGACCCCAAATGGGGTCCCGACCCACAGGTTGAGAACCACTGAACTAGACCTAAGAATGCCTGGCTGGGCTGTGGCTTCAGGGATGCCTAAATTATTATTTTTTTCTCCCCCAATTCTGGATAGGCGTTCGAAAGCACGCTAAAATCCTGGGAAGACAAACAGAAGTGCGATTCTTGCAAACCCGGGTTACGGTCCCCATTGTACCCGCACCAGGCGGTGGAACTGGCTTCGGAAGAAGAGACGGTGCAGATCCAGGCTTGTTCTCAGGCAGCGGAAGAGCTGATCACCAGGTAGACTAGAGAGACTAAAGGCAGTTCGTCTCCAGGCCTTTAAGGATCTCAGTTGCTCTTATTTGCACTTTTTCCCAAAGTCTCAACCTCTTTTTTTGTAGTCCGATCAATGGGGGGAAGCCCAGTTTCACTTCCCAACCACTTTGCTAAATAACCGCAGCGATTCGCTTAACAACTGTGGCGAGAAAGGTCATAAAATGGGGCCAAGCTCCCCCATTTCACAAAGGCCTCACTTAAGAACAGAAACTTGGAGCTCAATTGTGGTTGCAAACTGAGGACTGCCTGCTACTTTTAATGTGGCTGTCATCGTTTTTAATCCTGGATGCTTTGTATTGTTTTTAATTCTGTTTTAAAGCCGCCCGGATTTGTGCATCTGAGATGGGCAGCCTGTGAATTTAATAAATGAACAACCAAGCCATTTTCTGGCCTTTGTAAATTCTCTAATTAACCCTAACCCTTCCCCGATTTGCTCTTTCCCACAGAATCTGTGAAGCTGCCAAAGCTCATAGCCTCTTGGAACAAGAGCTAGCTCATGCTGTGAATGCCTGCTCTCATGCTTTAGCCAAAGCCGGTCTGAAATTCCCTGAGGTAAGGAAAGAAAAAAAGAAAGATCTGTGTCAAGGTATTGATTGGGCACCTCACCAGCTTGTGTAGTGTGGGATGTAAGATGTAATGTAATGGTGAGAATGACTCAGCAGAGTCTGTGTCTCTTTAAGAGCCTTTATATATAGCAGGGGCCTTCAAACGTGGCCCTTTGATGACTTGTGGACTTCAACTCCCAGAATTCCTCAGCCAGGCACGTGTCAGTCATAAAAGGGCCACGTTTGAAGACTCCTGTCTTAAATCTAACAAACAAAATGGAGGCTGGCTGAGGAATTCTGGGAGTTGAAGTCCATAAGTCATAAAAGGGCCATGTTTGAAGACCCCTGTCTTAAATCTAACAAACAAAATGGAGGCTGGCTGAGGAATTCTGGGAGTTGAAGTCCACAAGTCATCAAAGGGCCACATTTGAAGACCCCTGGTATAAAGGGAAGGCTCTGCTGATGTGTTCTCTCTCTTCCGTTTCCTGATGTGATCGTGGTTTGTTGGATCCTGCTGTATTACCATGTGTATGTATTTTGTTCCTGGTGTACGGTATTGTAGTTAGTGTAAGATAAACCACCATTTAATATAGACCACCGTTTACTGTGTTTACCCTTGGGTTCTCTCAGCGCAATAAGGCAGTGCACGCTCTGACAATGTGTCTTCAGATAAGTTCTTGGTAAGAATTCTTGATAAGAATCAAGATCACATGAAGGTCTAATAGCGCTTTATTATGCCTTGGTAAGGCCACACTTGGAATCCTGCATCCAGTTTTGGTCCCCATGATGTAAAAAAGATGTTGAGACTTTGGAAGGAGTGCAGAGAAGAGCAACAAAGATGATTTAGGGACTGGAGGCTAAAACATATAAGGAACAGTTGCTGGAATTGGGTATGTCTAATTTAATGAAGAGAAGGACGAGGGGGGACAGGATAGCCAGCGTTCCAGTATCTCAGGGGCTGCCCCAAAGAAGAGGGAGTCAAGCTATTCTCCAAAGCACCAGAAGGCAGTATCAACGGATGGAAACTAATCAAGGAGAGAAGCAACCTAGAATTAAGGAGGAATTTTTCGATAATTGGAACAATTAATCAGTGGAACGACTTGCTTCCAGAAGTTGTGGATGTTCCAACACTGGAAGTTTTAAAGAAGAGATTGAACAACCGTTTTTCCAGAATCATAGGGTCTCCTGCTTGAGCAGGAGGTTGGACTAGATGATTTCCAAGGTCCCTTCCAACTCTCTTATTCTTTTATTTGTTCTTCTGTTAAGGTCAGCTTAGAACTGACCCATGCTTAGTAAAATGTTTAATGGTGAGCTTTTATTGAGTGAATCCTTGTCAATTCAATCAATAGCTGTACACCCCTTCATACCAAACAATCGCGATCTGACCAGTCTCTGATGCCGGATGTTTTTATTTCTTTAAAAGAATTTTTTTTAAAAAAATTCCATTGCTAAGTGAGTTTTGCCCCATTTTACGATCTTGCTGGTCACAGTTAAGGGAATCACTGCAGTTGTTAAGTTAGTAATGTGATTGTGAAGTGAATCTGGCTTCCCCATTGACTTTGCTTGTGAGAAGGTCACAAAATGGGAGCACGTGACCCCGGGCCCCTGCAACCGTCACAAGTACAGGCCAGTTGCCAAGCCTCTGGGTTTTGATCACGTGACCCTGGGGATGCTGCAAGGGTGGTAAGCGTGAGAAATGGCCCTCTTTTTTTCAGTGCCGGTTGTGACTTTGAACGGTCCCTAAATGAACAGTTGTGAGTCGAGGACTACCTACAATTAAATGCACAGCTTTTGTGTCGCTGGGATCTTCACGTCTTTTTCCTCTCTGCAGAGCCTCACCAGAAACACCGCCTTGGAAATCGCTGCCACCGTCAAGGCGTTACATGACGAAACAGAATCCTTGCTGGTTGGAAAAGTCTCGTTGGTAAGATGAAAGTCTGTACATGTCTTCACCTGTAGCCTGGTGTTGCCTTCACCCTTTCCAGACACCATCCCTTATGTTGCTTTTCCTGGCTTCCCAATTCTGACATGGTGGATTCTAGCCATCCTGTATCTGAAAGGCTCAGAGGCTCCAGAATCATCTCAGGCCAAAGACTTTCTGAACTGGGACAGCTTCTTGAGCACTAGGTCTTCTAGAACAGGGGTCCCCAAGCCCTGGTCCGTGGATCGGTACCGGGCCGTGATGTGCCAGTAACTGGTCCGCACAAACAAGCAAAGCCCCATCCGCAGGATGCAGGCAGCACACAAAACCACACAGTCTCCGGTCCGCGGAAAAACCTCTCTCCATGGAACCGGTCCCTGGTGCCCAAACGGTTGAGGACCTCTGTTCTAGAAAGGTTGGGCTTTGGGGAAATCAGCAGAGTAAGTCAGAAGAGGGTGGGGGGAAAAATAAAGGAGCTGAGGATTTTAATCATCCCTCCAGGAATTGTAACTGGAC